>NC_081407.1:296604509-296857009 GCF_030272615.1 Cryptomeria japonica
TCAACACTGCCTTTAGTAAAACCAAGCTTCAAAAGATATTTATCCAACCTTGCATACCAAGCTCTAGGAGCCTGTTTCAATCCAAATACTTCTTTCTTCAATCTGCAAACCATATCTTTATCATCTGTCAATGAAAATCCATCAGGTTGCTCAATGTATACTTCTTCAAGTTCACTATTCAAAAATGCACATTTGACATCCATTTGATAAATCATATAGTTCTTATAAGCTACATAGGCAAGAAATAGTCCAACAGCTTCAATTCTAGCTATAGGTGCAAAAGTCTCACCAAAATCAAATCCTTCCATTTGATAATATCCTTTACAAACTAATATAGCCTTTTTTCTTACAACTTTACCATCCTCATTTGGTTTATTTTTAAAAACCCATTTAGTTCCAGTAACATTCTTATTTTTAGGTCGGGGAACTAGAGTCCAAGTTTCATTCTTCTCTATCTGATCTAATTCCTCATCCACATCCTTTAACCATTGTTTATCCTTACAAGCTTCAATAACACTTGTCGGTTCAATTTGAGAAATAAGACATACCTCATCATTTTCTGGTCTCCTTCTTGTCATAGCTCCCTTGTTCCTATCTCCAATAATTTGATCTTTAGAATGATTTAATCTTACATACTTTGGTTTCTTGTGAATTTTAGGTTCACTGCTCTGAATCATCAGTCACAGTTGAATTTTTTGATGTTGTCAGTGTAATTGTCTCAAATTATTGTACCGGTTGAGTCACTGTCAGTTCTATTATGATCATTTCCACTACCGGTTCCCTGTCATGTGATATAGATTGATTTCTATAATGTCCATCCAATTTTACATTAGCACTCTCCACAATTTTCTGCAATCTTTTATTGTAACATCTATATGCTTTGCGTTGAATTGAATAACCAAGAAATATCTCTTCATCACATCTAGGATCAAACTTTCCAATTGAATAATCTCTTTTGATATAGCATTTACTTCCAAAAATTCTAAAATACTTAATAGTAGGTGTATGTCCAAAACATAATTCATAAGGGGTCTTACCAGTTTCACCTTTGATATGAACTCTATTAAATGTGTAGACTGTTGTACTCACTGCTTCTCTCCAGTAGATATGAGGCAATTTAGCTTCCATTATCATAGATCTTGTTGCATCCAAAATAGTTATTTTCTTTCTTTCCACTACTCCATCCTATTGAGGAGTCCGGGGTACAAATAACTATCTCCTTATGCCATTTATCTCACAGTAACTGTTAAATTCATGAGAAGTGAATTCACCACCATGATTTGATCTCAGACATTTTATTTTCAATCTCGATTCTATTTCAATCTTTGCCTTAAAGATCTTGAATTTCTCAAAGGCTTCAGACTTCTCCCTAAGAAAAGTCACCCACATCATTCTAGAATAGTCATCAATAGTCAACATGAAATACCTATCACCTTGAAAACTTCTAGTCCTTGTTGGATCACATAAGTTAGTGTGAATCAAATCAATTACATCATTAGATTTATCATGTATGCTCTTAAAAGAACTTCTAACTTGTTTTCCCAATTGACATTCCTTACATACTGGATTATGAGGCTTCACAATCCTAGGTATATCTCTTACTACCTTAGTTGAACTGATTTTGACAATACAATCAAAATTAACATGACACAACCTCTTATTCCATAACCAACTCTCATCACTATGAGAAATCAAACATGTTTTGTTACCAGTGTTCAAATGAAAGATATTATCTCCAGTTTGAATAATGCTTGCAATCTCCAAACTAGTCTTGTTAATGATTTTTCTTTTTTTATCTTTAAATTGAAGTTGGAAACCCTTATCAACCAGTTGAACAACACTCAAAAGATTATGTTTTAAAACTTCTACATAATAGACACTATCAGTGTTATGCTTGCCATCCAAAAAAATAATACCTCTACCTCTGATCATACATGCTTTGTCATCTCCAAATCTAACTTGACCTCCATTGAATTCTTGTAGTGACAAAAATTTACTTTTATCTCCAGTCATATGGTGTGAGCATCCACTATCAATTACCCATTCATCCTTATCTTCAACTTTTTCTATCAGGGCTTTCTCCTCATTTTTTATAGATGGTGCCGGTTCATCTTCCTTCAAAGCAGAGAACTCCCATTCCTTTCCATTGCCTGATGCACTAGAAGAATCTTTTGCCAGTTCATCTCCAGAGTCATCACTTACTCCTTCCTCATCTGCTATGTAGCATTGTTTATACTTCTTGAATCTATATCTATTCTGGTTAGGCTTAAATGATTTCTTAACTCTTTCTTCAAATATTGCATTCCTTTTAGGACATCTAGAAGCAAAATGACCAATCTTATTACATGAAAAATATTTAAAAGGTGATTTTCCTTCATACTTACTTCTTGTTAGACCTTTAAGTACTCTTCTAGCAAATAAGGCTTCAAGTTGCTCAAATTCTTCATCTTCTTTCCTCATGTCTTCCAGTTCTTTTGCATATAGGATTTTCCAATCACTTTTGCCAATAGATGACGATGATGATGCATGAAAAGAAAGTTCAAACTTCACAACTCCAAAAGATCCAAATTATTCAAGTTCAAAAGTAGATAATTTCCCAATCAGAATGTCTTTGTTAACTGAAGAGTTTTCCATAGTTATCAACTCATTAATTGTAGTTGCCTTCATCTTGTAAGCCAGTGGAAAGGCTCTCAAGACTTTGGAAACTATTTCATCTTCACTCAAAGATCCTCCATAACATTTAATTCCCATAACAATCTCATTTAATCTTTCCTTAAACATAGCAATTCTCTCATTATCTTATATCTTCAAGTTTTCATACGTTACCCGGTAACCATCAAGTTTAACAATTTTCACAGTAGGGTCACCTTTATTCAGAGTCTGGAATTTTTCCCACATAACCTTTGTCAAAAATTTGTCAGTCAATCCCATTATCTATTGATCAGTAAGTGCACACAAGAGGGCTTCTCTAGCTCTGTAATCATTGTCAATGTTCTTATCCAAGTCTGCAAGAGCAGGATTGCCAGATGTCAGATCATAAGGTGTATATCCTTTCTTAGTGATCTACCAAATATCCTTTCCAAGACATATAAGATGAGTCTCCATCCTGATCTTCCATATTCCATAGTTTGTTCCATCAGGCTTAGGAATTTCTTTTCTGAAAATACTTGTCGGTGGATTAAGTGTTAGCAGCCATAGGATCTACCTCAAGTGGTTAAGCTTCTACAAAAGAGGACCAAAGCTCTGATACAAATTGTTAGAATAATTGGTGAACAACTGAGAGGGGGGGTGAATCATGTGTTAACAGATTATAACATTTAATCCACAATACAACCTAAAACAAATCAAGTACTGGTAAAGCACATATAGATGCTGGTAGGAATAGATACTGGTAAACAATACAGCTTAACAGTTAACTAGATAATCAATGCAAAGAAACCATAGCACATAACACCATGATTTGTACGTGGAAAAATGGAAAGGGAAAAACCATGGTGGGAAGCCTACCCACAGTCAGATGATACTTCTACAGAAAGTATGTGTTACAATGAAGGGGCCTGCACTTGTAGGAAGGTCCATTGCCTAGACAATACTGCTCATTACAAAAAAGTCTCACTGACTACAGAGGTTAAAAATACCTCAAGAAGAATGGACAACAATCCAATAAAGTGAACTAAAAGAGATAGCATCTACCATTCCTGATTACAGTCTTGGTTAAGGTTAATGTCGGAGGACCAAATACTCTTCTGAGTCCAATTCAATCAGCTATGATTGACCAACTCCTCTACCTGAGTGATATTACAATATTGGCACATTAAAATCCTTGACCATGACCTTTTCCACAACCGTGATGCTCTACAAAGAGTTTCAACCTTTTATTTATACAAACCCTAAGGCCAAAACCAATTAGGTCAGCCACCTAAAAGATATTACAATAAAAATACACAATACAAGGATATGCCATGTCATCTTAAGACCAAAACAATAATAACAAATCCTTAGAACACCCCGAAAGATCCCGGTAATGTGTAGAGAACACTTTAGCATGATACCAGTCTATAACCTAAATAGGTACCAGACCTATTTTGAGTCCACCATATCAAAGCAATTTCTTCAAGCAGTTCATGTATGATCTTCAACATCTTGAAAGCCATCTAAAAGCCATACCAACACCACTTATGCATATTGTCAAGATTCCTCAATGAAAGCTCTGCTGGTAAAGCCTTAAACCAATGTCGATAAAGGTTTACTAGAGTGTGTGACAACATCTGTTTACCAAGTCCATACCAACTGACCAAGACATGCTCCAAGAGAACGTAACACGTGAAGTCAAACATATCCCATAGATCCAAATATGTTGGGAGTCTCCAATAGATAGTCTCATTTATCAGTAACACTAGATCTCCTACCGGTAACCAAAACCTGTTTGTTGGTAACCAATCATAGCAGCTAGTGTTGACATCAATGACAAAACATCAATGCAACACATAATCATTTCATCCATAATGCCAATAGTTCATGTGTGTTTTAACACATCATAGGGAATATAGATTGGAGATAATGCCAGCTATACTTGATTGGGTGGTTTTAGCCCATGGTTTGTAATATTGTTTGATGGTTTCTTGTATTGTATCTCCTATATATTGGGTATGTGAGATAGACGTTGTGTAACTGTCTTATGGATATTTAGTTACTTATAAATCTCCGATTAGTGGTAATGTTGCGAAGACCTTTCTCTGCAAGTATATTGTAATCTATAATTGGTTGTTGAATAATATATTGAGTTGCTTTTGGAGTGTGGGGTTTTTATCCCGAAAGGGTTTTCCCTATGTAAATCACCGTGTCATGGTATGAATGTTATTTTGTTTATTTTAGTTAAGTTTTTGTAATTGTTGTGATGATCTAATAAAGTTTTTGCATTATTCTCCTCTCAAGGTTAGTGTAGGAAGTTGTTTTTTACTTAACTTCCTTACAAGCGTTATGAGAGCCTAATCACATTTGGTTTCAATTGTGGGTTGTTGGGTCTTTTGAACTAATATAGTTTGGAGTGGGATCTTATGTTGAAGACACGTTTGATCTTATTGTAGGAATTTTTAGATGACAAGTTCGTTAGGGAGAATAGAGGTGGAGAAATTTAATGGAACTAACTTTGAGATGTGGAAGTTGGAGATGGAAGATCTGCTGATAGATCAAGATTTGTGAGATGTTATTGATGCAAATGTCCAAAGAACCTTAGATCCTATAGCAATGATCCAGTATGATGTTATGGACAGAAAATCCAAGGGTATAATTAGGTTGTTCTTTCAAGACTCTGTTTTGATCAATGTCCATGACAAAAACTCTACAAAGAATCTATGGACTATGCTTGGTGAAATGTATGAAGTAAAATCTTTATTAAATCATATTTTCTTGACAAAGAAATTGTATTCCTTGAAGATGGAAGAGGGTGGACAAATTGTAGACCACCTAGAAGCATTCGATATGTTGGTGGCTACATTGGTATCTGTTGGTGTTAAGATGGACGAAGAGGAGAAATGTCAGATCTTGCTTTATTTTTTTCCTGATTCGTTGGATTCTCTTGTTATGGCTATCAGTAGTACTTCTATTTTTTTTAAGTCTGAAAATGTGGTGGGTTCCCTACTTGGTGAAGAGATGTGGAGGAAGGTATCCATGAATTTGAAGCAAGCCCTACCTATTCATGGAAGACATAAGGAGAAAGGAAAGAAGAATGCAAATTGTAATAAGTCCAAATCCAGAGGGAGATCGAAATCTCCTAGAAAGTCCAAAGTTATTTGCTAGAATTGCGGTAAACCAGGTCACATCTGTAAGGATGGAAAAGAAGAAAAGAAGAAGATAAAGAAGTTTGAATCTTATTATGAGTCTAAGAAGGAAGAAGGTGATGCATTCATTGTAGCTTTAACAACTCATGCAAGTAATAATGCTTGGTTAATTAATGACTCAGGTGCCTCTTTTCATATGATTTCCAATAGAGATTGGTTTTCTGAATATGAATAATTTAATGGAGGTAAGGTGTACTTGGGTGATGATTCACATCTAGACATTATTGGTCAAGGTAAAGTTAGAATTAGGTTTTCTGATGGTAGAATAAAAAGGATTATCGGTGCGTTGCATAGCCTTGAATTAAAATGAAATTTGTTATCTGTGAGCAAACTGATAGATGAAGGTGTGCAAGTAGTATTTTCTAAAGAAGGATGTAAGATGATTAAGGGTGTTATGGTAATTTCTAGAGGTGTCAAGTTTGACACTCTGTATAATATAGAGGCATACACTATTGAGTGTAATATCACTTCTGTAAAAAGTAAATATGTGGATGCTTCATTAGAAGATTTGAGGGTTTCACCTTCAGGGAATGGACATAGCATTTGGGTACCTGAGGGTGCTCTTACTTCTAAAGAAAAGTTAGCTATAGAGAAGACTATGTTATGGCACCAGAGGCTTGGCCATATTGGAGAAAAGGGTGTAAGGACCTTTAATAATAAATACCTTGTCGAAGGATTGAATGATTGTAATCTTGACATTTATTTGTACGAGTATTACATTTATGGAAAATAAAACTACATTCAGTTTTACTCAAATTCTCATAAATCTTGTGGTGTTTTGGATCTCATTCATTATGATGTCTTTGGTCCTGTAGATGTTCCTTCGATTGAAAAATCCACATATTATATTTTATTTATTGATGATTTTAGTAGGACATGGGTATATTTTATAAAGAGTAAATTAGAATTTTTCAGTGGATTTAAAGAATTTAAAGAAATGGTTGAGTTACAAACTGGAAAGAAAACTAAATTTTTGAGGACTGATAATGGCGGTGAATTTTCCTCTAATGATTTTGATAGATTATGTAAAGACTATGGCATTAACAAACATAATACAACTCTATATTCTCCATAGAAGAATGGAGTTGCAAAAAGAATGAATAGGACACTCATGGAGAAGGCTAGGAGTATGCTTAGTAGTGCTAGTCTAGAAGAAAAGTTTTAGGCTGAAGCTATTGCCATTGCTTGCTACCTGATTAATAGGTCTTCTACATCAACTCTTGTTGATAAAACATCAATGGAAGCACAGTCGGTTCATAAGCCTTCACTGTGACATCTTAGAGTTTTTGGTTGTGAGGCATATGTACATGTGCCAAAGGAGAAGAGACAAAGTTGGAGAACAAGGCTATGAAATGTACATCTTTGGGTATAGTTATGGTGTGAAAGGATACAAGCTTTGGGACCCTATAGCACAAAAGGTAATTCATAGTAGAAGAGTTATTTTAAAAGAAATTAAGCCTCCTGTTACATTTCAGTGAGAACAGACTAAACAAGAAGATGTGATTCAATTCCCTTTAATGCCTGAAAGAGTTGAATCAAGACCCCTAGATAGGAAAGAAGCCGAGGAGAGCTCATCTAGCTCTGAATCATTAGAAGAGGAGGAAATACCTCCAACTCAACTTGTTCGAAGGTATACAACACATAGACAACCACCTAAAAGGTATTCACCTGATCATTGGAGATGTAGTTTTGCTTTAAATACTAATATGGATGAACTGAAATATATAGAATATGCATTAGGTATGAATGATGTAGAATTCTGGAAGATTGTTATGGAAGAAGAAATGGTAGCTCTGAAAAAGAATGATACATGGGATCTTGTACCATTTCCTAAAGGACAGAAACCTATTGGTTGTAAATGGGTGTTCAAGAAAAAGATTGGTTTAAATGGAGGCATTGAGAAGTATAAAGAAAGGTTGGTTGCAAAAGGCTACTCTCAGGTTGAGGGTGTTAATTATGGTGATAGTTTCTCCTGTTGCAAAAATGGCATCCATTAGATTTTTTATTTTTATTGTCATAGCTTATGATTTAGAGGTTCAGCAAATGGATGTGAAAACTGCTTTTCTTCATGGTGATTTGTAGGAGGATATTTATATGACACAACTAGAGAACTATGTGGTGAAAGGTAAAAGTAATTCGGTCTATAAATTAAAGAAATCTCTATATGACCTCAAATAGAGTCCTGGGATGTGGTACTAGAAATTTGATACATATTTGTTAAATTTAGGATTCAAGCATTATAAATTAGATCTCTATGTTTATTATAAATTTGATGGTGATCATTTCTTATACATTGTATTGTATATTGATGATATGTTATTCATTGGTAAAGGGAAATGTATGATTTTAGAACTAAAGTCTCATCTCACTGCTAAATTTGAAATGAAAGATATTGGTGCAAAAAAGCACATTCTTGAGATGGAAATTAGAAGAGATAGAGTGAATAGAAAGCTATGGCTAGGCCAGAGTAAGTATGTGAATTCAATTTTGCAGAGGTTCAAAATGCAAGATTGTAGACCATTGTGTGTTCGGTTTACAGTTGGAATGAAATTACCTATTGTATATTCTCCTACATCCCCATACAAGATGGAAGAAATGACCAGAGTACCTTACCAGAGTGCAGTTGGAAGTTTGATGTATGCTATTGTTTGTACTAGATTAGACATTGCCCAAGTAGTGGGAGTTCTTTTCAGATATATGTCTAATCCTGGTAGAGTGCATTGTGATGCAATCAAAAGAGTCTTCAGATATTTGAAGGGTACCTCAGAGTATTCTTTTTTTTATCATGGTAATTTGGTTGGAGCCATTATTTGCCTTGATATTCATGGTTATAAGGATTTAGACTAGGTAGCTGATATTAATAGCATAAGATCCACCAGTGCTTATGTGTTTGCTTTATTTGTTGGTGCAATTAGTTGGATGAGTAAGAGACAGGTTGTGGTTGTTTTGTCCACTATTAAAGAAGAGTATATGGTAGCTACTCATGCTTGTAAAGAAGCCATTTGTCTTAAGAGACTGTGTTTAGATATTAGAATAAAACAAGGAGTAGTGATAGTTTATTGTGATAGTTAGAGTGCTATCTGTGTGGCTAAGAACCTGACATTTCATGCTCGATCCAAAAACATTGATGTTTAGTATTATTTTGACAGAGATATGTTCAAAGATGGTAGGGTGAAGCTGGTTAAGGTAGAAACTTTGATGAATGTTGTAGATTCTTCAACTAAGGCTATGACCATAGAGAATTTTAGATGGTGTTTAGAGTTTATGGGCCTCATGGCCACTAGTAATTGATTTATTGTGTTGATACTCTCTTTTCTCTTGCAAGGTGTTCGACAAGTGGAGAATTTTGGGAAAATGGTGTCTCAAACTTCCATTTACATGCAGTTACTATTTATATTAAGTTTTTATTTGAGAATGAAATGGTTAGAAATTATCCCCAAAGCTTTTGGTTGGCTAGATAAGCATACCGATAAAGTTTCATTGAAAGGCCATAGCTAGTTTTGAAGATATTAAAGTTTTCATTTTGGAGGGGTATAATTAAAGGTTTAAACTTAATTTTGAGGACTTTATACCCTCTAAAACAACTTGAAAAGTAGGTGTAAATGGAATAGAGGTCTATGAGGTGATAGAGAACTTCACAAGTTTTTTAATGCTTCAAGCTGCTCATCAATCAAACACACAGTTCACAAGTTATGGCCTCCAGGAGTTTGTACTCTTGAAATAGGAAATAAAATTTGCACCGAACACATAAATGAGCGTTAAAAGGGAGGGAAATGTGTTGATGTTTGTTTTAACATGTCATAGAGAATCTGTATTGGAGATAAGGTCAGCTATACTTTATTGGGTAGTTTTAGCTCATGGTTTTGTAATATTGTTTGATGGTTTCTTGTATTGTATCTCCTATATAAGAGGTTCATGAGATAGAGGTTGTGTGTAAGACTCTTATGGCTATTGAGTTACCTCTAAATCTCTCATTAGTGGTACTCCTATGAAGATCTTTCTCTGCAAGATTGTAATGTGTAATTGATTGCTGAATAATATATTGAGTTTCTTTTGGAGTGTGGGGTTTTTCTCCTGAAAGGGTTTTGCCCATGTAAATCACTGTGTCGTGGTATGAATATTATTATGTTCATTTATGTTAAGTTTTTTTAACTGTTGTGATGATTTGATAAATTTTTTGCATTATTATCCTCTTAAGGTCAATGAAGGAAGTTGTTCCACTACTTAACTTCCTTACATCAATTATACCCAAAAGAAATACCTAGACTCGACGGATTGCATGCAAAATTTTACCATACCTACTGGGAATTTATCGGACAAGATGTGTGGGAAGTTATAGAGGATTTCAGGGAAAGCGATAAGTTTGTTTCACATATTAATAACGCCATGATTTCCCTCATTCCAAGAAAAACAAGTAATTTGATGATAGATTATCACCCAATTTTCCTCTACAATACTATCTATAAGATTATTTCTAAGTCAATTGCTAACCAACTGAAGAATGTGATGGGGAAATTGATTGGTAAAGAACATAACAACTTCACTCTGGGTAGGGGGATTGCAAATAGAATCCTATTAGTAGTTGAGATAATTCATACAATATCTATAGTGAAAATCAGAGGTATGTTGACTATTAGATGTTAATAAAGCATGATAGGGTTTAATGACAAATTCTATTAAAAGTTCTAGAACATTTTGGCTTTTGTTTAAAATGGCTTGAGTTAATTAAGATATGCATCTCTAGTACTTGTTTCTTTGTCCTAGTGACTTGCTCCATGTATGTTTTCTTCGCCCCTTCGAATGGATTGAGACAAGGGGACCCAATTTTCCCATTCTTATTTATAATTATGACTGAACTGATAGCAAGGTTGATTGGGAAACTGCAGGAAGGTAGAATTTGGAAAGGTATCTCGATGGTCAGAGATATTGAGCCAATTATACATGCTCAATTCATGGATGACACTATCTTATTTGGTGAGGCCTTTGTCCATGAAGTAGAGGTGATTTTACAAACATTAGATATTTAATCTAAGGCATCAGGCCATATTTTAAACAAGGACAAGACCAAAGCAGTTTTGTTCAATACAAAGAAGGTGTTGTAGAATAGTATAGCCAAATTTTGGGATGCAAAATTGGGACACTTCCTGTCAAACACAAAAGTGCTCCATTATTTATTGGCATGAGCATAATAGTTTATTGGGATGAATTGATTAGCAACTACCAAAACAAAATATGCAATTGGAAGAAGAAATGGCTATCATTTGTTGGCATGATTATGATGATTAAAGTGGTGTTATAAGTTGTTCCCATGTATATAATGTCAAGATTTAGACTTATAAACAAAAATAATTTAGTATTAGAGGGTTTATTGAAGAAATTTTTGTGGGAAGGTGCTAAGGAAATAAAGAGAATCCCATTGATCAAATGGGACATGACTTGTTTTTCCAAAGATAAAGGAGGTGTTGGATTGAGATGGCTTAGTTGGCAAAATGCTACTTTAAGGTCCAAGCTCATTTTGAAAAATGTATAAATAACTACAAAAATTTTGGTGTTAGATTATGCAGAAGAAGTATCTTAATTGTGAATATTCAAAACAAATCCTAAAGTTTGGCAATTCATATGGGAAAGTAGGAAGCTTATTGTAGATCATCTGACTTGGAATATTGGGAAGGGGACTAAGGATAGATTTTGGTATGATTCCTAGAATAGAAAAATTCTTCTTGATTGATCCTTCAATGAACAAAATTGGATTGAAGAGGTACTAAGAGAAAATGGTGAATTTTTTATAGACTTTTTGTCTCAAATGTAGGAAGGTTTTGGAGAGGATTGGCATTGGGATATGTTAGATAGGTTAATCATTATGGAGGAATAAAGAGTTGCATTAAAGGTGATTCTAAGGCATGTTTGTATTTTGGATATAATGATATGGTTTTCTCATTGATGTCAACACTTATCAATACTATCAGCACTTGGAGAATTGGTTGTGTTCACCGGCAAGCAAGTGACTTATGCACAGTCATCGGTATTTGGTTCATCGAAAGGATATATTGTTCACTGGTACTTTGAATCACTTGGAAAATACTTGGTTATGTCGAAGACATTGTTTTGACACTTTATCTTGGTGATTTTTTCATTGGCTTATTCGAGTTTGCATATTTATTGTTATCGACAAAGAGGTCCAGGATATACATTGGCAGGCTTATCTATTCCAAATCAGTACGACACGTCATGGAGATGATTTTGTTGTTATTTTAAATGCATTGAGCCAACATCATGCATCGGATATTGTTTCATTTGTAATATATTTTAGTGAGCCGACCTACTCAATTGGTCTTAGGTTATGGTATAAATGTAAGATCTCATTTGTGAGATCAATATGCGATTGAGAAAAGGTTTGTAATTAGGTATATGTGAATATTAGCAAAGCCATACATGGAGACATCATTCAAGATTGAAGGAAGGTTTGAAGAAGGCATATCAGAGATAAAATAGTACTAAATCCAGCATAAGGAGATGCTATTTTGAGCAGTACATTATCATTGGATTTAATCATCCAATTGTAGTCAATGTGACTCTCATTTTGTGATTGAGTAGTGAGCTCTAGGTGCTTGGCCTTTCTGCATGTGCAGACCCCCTATTGTACATGCATACTATTTGTAATAGTATCATCTAATTGTGGGTAAGGTTTTCCACCATGGTTTTTCCCCTTACATGTTTTCCATGTACAACTATTAGTGTTATGTGTTGTGGATGTTAGTGTCTTTCTGTTTCATACATTAACCTTTACCGGTACTCTGATTAACTGATAAACTATCTACCAGCATAAGGTTTGTTTTACAGGTATCAAGCATTAAGTTATGGTTAAGTTAATTTTGGTTTGAATTTATTAGACAACTGATTCATCCCCCCCCCTCAGTTGTCTCTGGGATCTAACAATTGGTATCAGAGCTTAGTCCTCTTTTTGTAGAAGTTTAACAGATTGAGGAAATCCAATGTCTTCAAAATATTTTAGGAAGGACAATCCTAAACTTGATGGAACCAACTATGGCATATGGAAGATCAGGATGGAGACTCACTTAAATTACATTGGAAATGACATCTAGGAAGTTACAAAGAATGGTTACACTGCTCCTACTCAAAGTCAACCTAATCAACCAAATGTAGCCAGAGATGAGGAAAATGATTGCAAAGCAAGAGAAGCACTTTTGAGCGCATTGTCAGATCAGAAAATCATGGGATTATCAGATAGGTCTACTGCTAAAGCTATTTGGGATAGATTGGAAACATTGAATGAAGGTGATACCATAGTCAAAATTGTAAAACTTGAATCCTTCTGGGTCAGGTATGAAAATCTGAAAATGGAAGAGGATGAAAGAGTTTCTGCTTTATGGAAAGAGTAAATGAAATTGTTTTGGGTATACAATGTTGTGGAGGAATCTTAAGTGAAGATGAAATTATTTCAAAACTTTTAAGAGCATTGCCACCATAATATAAAATTAAAGTAACTGCTATAAATGAATTGAGAACAATGCCTAATACATCAGTAACTAGAGATACCTTGGTTGAAAAACTTTCAGCTTTTGAAATTGAGGAATTTGGTCATGTTGCTCTATAAAGATAGATTTAACTTTCAAGGCATCAACATCATCTACATCATCATCATCATTTGAAAAATCTGATTGGAAAGCCTTTTATGCAAGATAAATTGAAGAGATCAGGAAAGAAAATGAAGAAATTGAAGAACTTGAAGCATTATTTGCAAGGAAAATGCCCAAAGGTCATATTGGAAGTAAGTATAAAGGTAAATCACCCTTTAAATGTTTTAACTACAATAAGATTGGTCATATGGCATCTAGGTGTCTTAATAGATATGCAAGATTGAAAGAAGAAGCTAAAAGAACATACAAGCCTAACCCTGAATATTAGAGATACAGATTTAAGATAAATAGAGACAAATCTTGTTATCTTGCTGATGGAGTCACTAATGATTCTGATGAGGATCTAAAAGATAGTGGATGTGTTTTTGTTGCTATAATAGAAGATCAACCGGCACCTACGGTTCAACTGGTAGAGTAGGCACTGGCAGCTAGAATTGAAGATAAGGATGAATGGATCATTAATTCAAGATGTTCACATCATATGACTGATGATAAGAGTAAATTCTTAACCTTTCAGGAATACAATGGAGGTCTAGTGAGATTTGGAGATGACAAAGCTTGTTTGATCAAAGGAAAAGGTACTATATCTCTTGATGGTAAGCACAATACTGATAATGTTTACTATGTTGAAGGTTTAAAGCATAATCTTTTGAGTGTTGGTTAGTTAGTTGAAAAAGGATTTCAATTTCAATACAAGAATGGTAAATGAAAAATCATGAATAGAATTGATTTGCAAATTGCAACCAGTAATCAGACTAAAGGTAATATCTTTCATTTGAATAATAGTGAAAAGACATGCTTGATTGCACATATTGATGAAAGTTGGTTATGGAATAAGAGACTTTGTCATGTAAATTTGATTGCATTGTGAAAATCAGTACAACTAAGGCAGTAAGAGATTTACCTAATATTGTCAAACCTCACAATCCGATATGTAACGAATGCCAATTTGGAAAGCAAGTTATGGCATCTTTTAAGAGTATTCCAGAGAAATCAAATAATGCTCTTGACTTAATTCATACTGATTTGTGTGGTCCAGTAAGAACTAGAATCTTACAAGGAGATAGATATTTTATGTTAATCATTGATGACTATTCTAGAATGTGTTGGGTTACTTTTCTCAAGGAGAAATCAGAAGCACTTGGGAAATTCAAGCTATTCAAGGTGATGGTAGAGAATTAAACTTGTAAGAAATTCAAATGTCTAAGATCAGATCAAGGAGGTGAATTCACATCTAAGGAATTTAATACATTCTATGAAGTGAATGGAATCAAAAGATAGTTGTCAGCACCCCAGACACCCCAGCAGAATGGAGTTGTAGAAAGGAAAAATAGAACTATCTTGGATGCAGCTAGAAGTATGTTATAAGAAGCAAATCTACCTCATGTATATTGGAGAGAAGCAGTAAGTACAGGGGTCTACACATTCAACAAAGTTAACATTAGAGGTGAAACCGGTAAGACCCCTCATGAATTATGGTTTGCTATTACTCCTACTCTTAAATATTTCAGAATATTTGGAAGTAAATGCTATATTAGAAGAGACGAGTATATTGGTAAATTTGATCGTAGAAGTGATGAAGGAATATTTCTTGGTTATTCATCTAAGAGAAAGGCATATAGATGTTTTAACAGGAGATTGTAGAAATTGTTGAGAGTACAAATGTGAAGATTGATGAACAATTCAGAGGAACTTCAAGGTATATAGACTCTGAACTAGCAACAAAGATACTAAAAAATGAACTTACAATGAACATACCGGTACAGAATGAAGATCCAATTACCTGGGCATCATCTGAAACTTCCACAATAATTGATGAACAATAGCAAACAAAGACATCCTGGTATGTAAGATTGAACCACTCTGGAGATCAGATAATTGGGAACAAGTATCAAGGAGTTATGACAAGAGGAAGACTAGCAAATTAAGAGGTATGTCTTATTTCTCAAATCAAACCAGCATCAATTAATGAGGCATGTGAAGATAAACACTGGATTAAAGCAATGGAAGAAGAATTAGATAAAATTGAAAAGAATAACACATGGACATTAGTTCCCCGACCTAAAAACAAAAATATAATTGGAACAAAATGGGTATTCAAAAACAAACTTAATGAAGATGGTAAGGTAATCAGAAATAAAGCAAGACTAGTGTGTAAGAGATATTCTCAAAAAGAAGGAATTGATTATAATGAAACCTTTGCACTAGTAGCTAGAATTGAGGAAGTAAGATTATTCTTGGCTTTTGCAGCACACAAGAACTATAAAGTATATCAGATGGATATTAAATGTGCATTTCTGAATGGAGATCTTGAAGAAGAATTTTATATTGAACAACCTGATGGATTTTCTTTAACAATTGACAAAGATATGGTTTGCAAGTTAAGGAAAGCTTTGTATGGATTGAAGCAAGCTCCAAGAGCTTGGTATGCTAGACTAGATAATTATCTTTTGAAGATTGGTTTTTCTAAAGGTAATGCTGACAGCAACTTATACTGCAAAGTGACTAATGATGACATCTTGGTTATAGAAGTCTTTGTTGATGATATAATCTTTGGAGGAGAAGATGGATTATGTAAAGACTTTTCTAATGAAATGCAGCAAAAATTTGAAATGTCTATGATTGGAGAGATAAAATTATTTTTAGGATTGCAGATTTCACAGACTGATAGAAGTATATTCTTGAGTGAATCTGAGTACTTGAAGGAGTTACTAAAGAAATTTGGAATGGAGAACTCTAAACCGGTAAGCACACCTATGACTACAACTGATAAATTATCACTAAGGGATGAATCAACACCTGTTAATCCAACTAGGTAAAAATATATGATAGGAGGTTTACTATATTTGACACAAACAAGACCTGATATTATGAATGCAATATGTATTGTTTCAATATTTCAGATTAATCCTAAAGAAAATCATGAATCAGCAATAAAAAGGATTTTTCGATACCTACAAGGCACTACAAATCTTGGCTTATGGTATCCTAGAGATGAAAACTTTGAATTATGTGCATACATAGATGCAAATTGGCCAGGAGATGTAGATGACAGAAAAAGCACCATCGGTGGAGCATTTTTTCTTGGTAGCAGATTAATTTCTTGGTTGAGTAAGCAACAAAGTTGCACATCTTTATCAATAGCAGAATCAGAATATGTTGTAGCAAGAACTAATTGCACATAGGTATTATGGCTTAAACAAATGTTGAAGGACATAAAGGTAAAATTCAACGAACCTATAACTATCTATTGTGATAATACAACAACAATTGATATATCTAAGAATTCGGTACTACATTCCAAAACTAAACATGTTTCTATCAAATTGAACTTTCTTAAAGAGAATGTTGAAGCAAAAGAAGTGAAATTGGTTTATTTGAATACTAAAGAGCAGATTGTAGATATTTTATTAAGCCTTTCCCTAAGGAGACTGTTGAATATCTTAGAGATCAGTTTGGGGTTATACCCCCACCGGTAGAGACTTAGACAGTTTATGTTTATCATCAACTGACAAAATTAACAAAGAAATCTTTTATTCCGGCTTTGATGAGGAGAGCTACTTCTCAGGGGATGTAGTTGGTATTTTGTAATAAGTTGGTATTTTGTATTTCAACCTAGTATTTGTATTGTTGTGGCATTTGATGTCAAAGGGGGAGAGATTGATATGGAAAAACACATGGAAACACATTTTATTCCTAGGGGGAGAGATTCATATGGAAAAACACATGGAAATACATTTTATTCCTAGGGGGAGAGACTTTATCCCTTAGGAAGAGATATTTTGATATCTGGTTATGATCTCTTTGGGAGATTGTTGGTTTTTGGTTTTTGGCATTTTTGTTTTGGCACTTTGATGGTTTTCCATCTTGTGTTGCCATAAATGCCAAAGGGGGAGATTGTTGTTATTTTGGATATATTGATATAGTTTTGTCATTGATGTCAACACTTGTTAACACTCATCAATACTATCAGCACTTCGAGAATTGGTTATGTTCACCGACAAGCAAGTGACTTATGCACAATCATCAGTATTTGGTTCACTGGCAGGATGTATTGTTCACCGGCACTTGGAATCACTTGGAGAATACTTGGTTATGTCAAAGACATCATTTTGACACTTTGTCTTGGTGATTTGTTCATTGTGTTATTCAATTTTGCATATTTGTTGTTACTGACAAATAGGTCTAGGATATACACCGGTAGGCTTATCTATTCCAGATCAACATAGCACGTCATGGAGATGATTTTGTTGTTATTGTAAATGCACTGAGCCGACATCATGCATCGGATATTGTTTCATTTGTAATTGATTTTTTTGTAATATCTTTTAGTGAGCCGACCTACTCAATTTGTCTTAGATTATGGTATAAATGTAAGATCTCATTTGTGAGATTGATATGCGATTGAGAAAAGGCTTGTAATTAGGTATATGCAAAAATTAGCAAAGCTATACACACAGACATCATTCAAGATTGAAGGAAGGTTTGAAGAAGGCATATCAGAGCTAAACCAGTACTGAATCCAACATAAGGGGATGCTATTTTGAGCAGTACATTATCATTGGATTTAATCATCCAATTGTAGTCAGTGTGACTCTCATTTTGTGATTGAGTAGCGAGCTCTAGGCGCTTGGCCTTTTTGCATGTACAGACCCCCTATTGTACACACATACTATCTGCAGTAGTATCATCTAATTATGGGTAAGGTTTCCCACCGTGGCTTTTCCCCTTACAGGGTTTCCACATACAAATATTGGTGTTATGTGTTGTGGATGTTAGTGCCTTTCTGTTTCATGCATTAACCTTTACCGGTACTATAATTAATTGATAAACTGTCTATCGACATAGGTTTGGTTTACCAGTATCAAGCATTAAATTTTGGTTTGAAGTTATTAGACAACTGATTCACCCCCCCTCCCCCCCCTTAGTTATCTCTAGGGCCTAACAAGGAAAAGGAAGATAAGACTTGATTCTAGAAAGAAGATAAAATTATATAAACTACATCAAAATCTAGAGATTAATCGGTCCAACTTAGATAGGAACTTTCGATAGTACAAAGGGATAATATGGAATGGCCTACTATCACATGTCTGCACAAATGTACATTAACTAAGGCTGGTGCATTTCTTTGGACAACCTTACATGGGAAAATTTTGATAGGTGATAGATTAAGGATCATTGGTACTGAGGCTCCAAGATGTTGCCCCCTTTTCTACATGGACTATGAAAGTATAAACCACCTTATTTTGAGATGCCCTTATTCCAAAATATATTTTTCTTGGTTGTTCTCTTCCTTAGAGTGAAAATATCCCCATCAACCAACCCTATTGATTTTTCTTTTAAGTTGACCTATAGAGTGTTGACATGATTGGCATAACTAATGAAGTTCAAGAATGGTGACTGAACAGGTAAATGACTATTTGTGGTGAAGAGATTGAGATTGCATGATCGACTGACTTTGATCAGTTATTTGTGTTGTTATTGATGGAAAATGATGTTTACTATGTTGTATTTTGTCATATAAGTCTTTTTTGGTCTACCAAAAATGCCTTACTGGCATTATAGATGGTGAACTGGGAATTAGCACTTTAACTGGTAAACGAGGAATGTTTTGATTTGATCTAGTGATTTGTGATGATTGAAGTGTTGTAGTTTGGAATGTGAGCATATATCATTGTAATACGTATTTGACTGGAACTGCATCATGTTTGGGTTATCAAAAATCATGTTTATGATTTCTATTGTATTTTTGCTAGGGTTTAAGAAGGGTTTAAGGACCAGTAAAGAATTCTCTTAACCGGTAATGATTTTTGGTTTGGCAATGATCAAGATGAATTTCAAAAGTTGGTCATGACATGGCACAAACTGCATGAATTGTTTGAAAGATGTTTTGGCAGGTTTGGAGAGTGAATTTCTTGGGAATATGCAAAGTTCTTAGTGGAGTGTTCTAAGGGTTTGACTTTGTATTAGATCGAGATGAGATGATCATTCAATGATTGTAATTGATTTGTAATTGATTGTAATGATCCATATGATGATAAATGATGATCTACAATGAATTGTAAACGATCTGTGATGATCTATGTCGTAAGTATTAGGGTTTTGTAACCGACTAAGTTGTAAAGGTTATTTATGTCGGTACAATTAATGTTTGGTGTGTCGGGGGTTTTTTAAAAAGTGTGAAGCCAAACCAAAGTATGAGATCTACCAGAGAGTAGCAAATTTGGAGCTTAATTAGATCTGATCAAGCAAGAAGTTGAGTGTTGTATCCAGATCATTCTTTGTTGTTCTTCAATAATTGCAATAGTCAAAATCCCTTAATCGGGTAGCTCTATATTAGAGTGTTAAATCCTCTTGTGAGGTTGATCCTAATAGGTCAAAGCTCCTAACAAGGCTCATCATCTAAATCCCTTAACCGGGTGACTCCTAACAGGGTCTGCTCCTAACAAAGCATCATTTTAAGCTTCTAACTAGGATAGGCTCCTAACAAGGTGCATTTGGAAAGAGTGCACAATTTTTGTGGGTACCAATTCCCACCGTGGTTTTTCCCTATTTGGGTTTCCATGTGAAAAACATGGTGTTCATATGATGAATGTTTTTATGTGCTGTTATATTTTACTTTCTATTTATGCACATTGATGAACGATTAATGAATTATTCTGATAAACTAGTTTAAAAGTTGGTTATGAGTGATTACCGGTAATGGTAAATATTTTATTACTGGTTTATGTTTGATTTGAAGAAATTTTATAAGTTTAAGTTTTAAGATTAAAATTATTGTTAATATTGATTCACACCCCCTCTTAGTATTAACCGGATCCTCTAAGATTATCATAAAGAGAAAAAATTGATGTGGGGTGAAATTAGGATTGTTGCCACATATATGGCCATATGGCAAGTATGGAAAGAGAGGAATACGAGAAATATTAGTGACAAGGTAATGAAGATGGAAGAAGTAATAAGGAAAATTTAAGAAGGTATATGTGAGGCAGTTGACACTTCAGTAAAAAACAATTAGATAAAGTTCTATTTATCATGGGACAATAACATTCAAAACACTTTGGATACACTAAATTAACCATGAAAAAACATATCAATTAAGGTAAACATAAGGGATAATGTCAGGTGATTCATGCTAGAGTGTGGAAGTTACAAACTTAATTTTGATGACATTGCTAAAAGGAATCCAAAAAGAGTAGGGGTTGCATATATTATTAGAGACAGTAATGGAAAGTGTATAAAGACATTGGAATAAAATATCAATCCTACAACAAATAATCAAGCCAAATTGGATATCTTCTTGAGAGGCTTAAGGCTCTATTCAGAGCTTGGTATTTAAGAGATAGATGTGGAAGGGAACTCACATTTATGCATTAGTATTGTATGTCATAGTCACATTCATAATTGGAAATTCAAATCTCAAGTGTCATAGTTTAAGAAATATATTGGAAAAATGGGGAACATTCAAATCTCTCATATATATATATCAGTAATAAAATAATGTGACCAATTGTTTTGGCAAATAAAGGGGTTGAGTTGAAAAATGGAGATTATGTAATTAGGGATGTGGAGAGTTGGTCAAGGCTAAGTGTGATTTTATACGAGGACTTAATAATCAAGGTCATCCTTTTTTGGGTAGGGGTTGGGTAACATGGTTGATAAGATGTAATATGGTGGAGGTTGGGCAATCATCTCTACTACCCATACATGGGATCATCTTGAAGATAATAATATCTATTTGGAAGAGTGTCATAAAATGATGAGAAATAAAATGATATCCCCATGTTGATTGTCACCTAAGTCTCACTTCAAAAGCACAAGTGATGGTGAAGGTAATTGAGACAGTGTGATATTAAATTATCCACAACAAGTAAAACATCCACCATAACACAAGTGTTTATATGTAGAAAACCCAACTAGGAAAAACCATGGTGAGATGGAAGTCACAAGTTAACTATCTATAGTAATAGGTAACTAACTGGTTAAGGTCTACAAAGGTTGCTTTGCTAGAAGCAAAACTTGTTAAAGATCCCAAATCTTTGTTAGGAGCTATGCCCTGTTAAAGGTAGTACCCTATTAGGTGTAACCTCGGTAGAGGATTTCAAACCCAAATTAATGGATCACATTGTTAGAGGATTTGTACAATGAAACTTGTTAGAGCTTATCCAGTTAGGGGACTTGACTGTTGTACTGATTAGAAAATAATAGGTTTTGTGATCTAGAAGTAGCACAACTTGCTTGAATAGATCCTTTTCTGCTCACTCAAAACTACATCACCAACATACTCTGCAATGCCTTCAACAACTTAACACTTCTATATCGCATCATATAAAATATGGTTCATCATAATGTCATTATATAAACATTAGATTTCATGTTGGCTCAGGAATCATATCACAATTTCTTAGGTGCAGTGTATTTGGACAATCTAACATAACTCATCATAGATTGCTACCAAATCTGCTGGTTAGGTACAACTCATCATGACCGGTGATAACTCATCACACAATCAGTGAAACCGGTTGGAACATCGATACCGGTTAAGAGTTAACCTCTTCAAACTCATAGACCAATTGTCCTACATTTTCTTCTTAGATGATCTCTGCTGAAATTCCAAGCTGCTGTCATGCCATTCCTATATATACCAGTTGTCTACATATACCAGTTAGACACCCTGAAAACCGTTTGAACCTAACTATACATATCATACTGGTTTTGCAATACAAAGGTCTTAGGAGTAATATCAGTTTGTCTTATCTAAGATGACTATGACAATGTGAACATATGTGTGTGTATACATGTGCCATCAATGACAACACATGAAGTCATCCATTACAATCATCATCAAGCCAACAATCTCCTCCTTTAGCATTAATGGCAACACTTAGAAAATTTTACAACTTTACAACTAAGTGTTTTTACAAAAATTTTACAAACATATTTCTACTCCCCCTGAACAATACATACAAAATTTTACAACACATTCATATTTCTACTCCCCCTTTTACAACAATGCCAAATTGAAAAGTAAAATACATATGTATTATAGAAAAATTTGCATCAAAAATTACATATACAAAAATATAAGAGCCTTTATCAGGGAGTGTTCACTGCAATTTTCAATAAAATGTCATCGAAAGTGATCTTCATCTAAGAAAAATCATTTTCCCATGTTTCCAATAAGGTTTCAATGATCTCAATGCTTGTCATAACCTGTACAGCGAACTCTTCCATTGCATCCACTGTGCTCATTTCTAGAGTTGCTAAAACTACCTCTGCATCCTTGTATTCTTGTTGCAAGGTGTCCACTTTGGGTCTCAACTAGTTCTTTACCTCTTTCAAGGATTGAAGTCTCTTAGCCTATTCATAATCATAGACATCTAACCGATTTTGCAAATCATCAACTGATTTGCCAAATGCTAAGGCTGAATTTGGTAAAGGTATATAGGCAGTACATATCCTTTCCAGTTTATTTTATGTCTCTTCTCACCTCTTAATCAAATCAGTGTAGAAAAATGAAATATTAGATGTACAAGCTAGTACCCTTCCTCCCGTTTCAATAGAAATCCTTAAAAGATCTTTATTCAGGGATAAATTAATCTTCCTTGTATCAATATCTTTCATTATTTTCTCTCCTCTCTTCTTCCTAAAATTCTTCTCAGCTAGAGTCTAAGCACCTTCTTCAAGGGACTTTAGTTGATTAGATGCATCAACAACCAACTAGCTAAGATTACCGATAAGAGTGGACGAATTTCCAATGTCTGTCTCTGGTAGAAGACTTGACAAAATCTCAATGGTAGTTTGAATAGTTTCTACTTTCTTCCTCTGCTCTTTTAATCTTTTCTTCTGACCTCTATATTGCATCACAAAAGCTATCTTCATGAGTTTAGATGCACTCATATTATCAACATCTATAGGCCCGTTGATGCCTATTGAGTCATCCTCATCATCAATTTTCTTCCTAACAATTGCTTTTACCTTTTCATCTTCTATCTTCTCCTTTGTTTTATCTTTCTCTTGCTCCTTTTTCTATTCAGGTTACTTTACTTCAACCTCTTTCTCAGGTTTCTCTTTTTCTTTTTGTTTGTGTTTGTTTCTCCTATATAACTATTGTAACCAGTGGCAATTTATTTTCCACTAGGTGTTCTTTTTCTGGTGGAGGTTGAATATTCACTCTAGCTTGAATTATCGGTGCTTCAACTCCTTCCTATGCAACAGTAATGACTGATCGTTATAATGGATACATAACAAGTTCAATGACATTACCAGATAAATCAATGGTTTTCTAAATATCATCTACAAAGATAACTGGTAGAGAAGCAGTGCCATCCTTATGCTTAATAGGATATACAATATCCGGTTGAATAAACTCTTCATCATATAGCTCTGGTGGAGCTCCAGTGTTTGTTTGATCAAGTTTATCATTATGTTTCTTCATTTTCTCATGCATCCTCTGAATGTTTTAAGCTATCTGATGAGGTCCAACTTCAATGGATTGAGCCTTTCCACTCAATAAATTTAATCTTCTTTCCTTAGAGTGAAACTATCCTTTTAAATTATCAAGCAATGCTATTAATTCATCTCTAGACACTTTAGGAAAATATTGAATGAAAATACTATTACTTATTTCTTGATCTTGTTCAATAGCCTCTTTCCACTTATTTACAAGAATATAATACAAAGAATTAGAAATATCATTTTTAAGATCCCGAGGTAATCGATTGTATTGACCTAAGTAGTTGATTACCTTTTGAACAATTTGTTGCTTCAGATCATCATCAAAGACTCAAAACATTCTTTCACATTTTCAAACCTATTCCTCCCTAATGTCTTTATAGTTCTCTCAAAATTAGTCATAGGTTTGTAAGATAAAGCATTAATAGGAATATCATGTTGTGAGGTGTCTTCTACCGATTTGGCTTTCTTACTAGTTGCTTTCATTTTCTTTGCTTCCTCTTCAGCATCGGTATCCTCAGAATCTTCTTGAAGAATAATTTTTCTGCCTCTCTTCTTCATTATAGTCTACTCCTTAGCATATACTTTGGGTGCTGGTTCCTTTTTGAATTGGACACTTCATGTCACCCTTGTATCGGTTGTTGCTGGAGGTGCTTGCTCAACTTTATTCTTCTTCTTCTCTTTCACAGAACTGGGTTCAACAAGTGCATTTATTTCCTCTTATGTTCCTAGTCATTTCTTCTTCTTATCCATGGGAGATGCCAAAATGTTGTTGGCATATCCAATTAATAATTCAAAATTGACTTCATAACTCATTTCATCCATTTCATCCTCCCTGGGTTCTACGGCCTCCATAAGACAAAATTTTGTGGTGACTATGAAACAGTTATCTTTTTCAAAGTGTTTCACCATATCTATAGGTAGCCTCACCCTCATGCTCATCTTCTTTTGGAATTCATTAAAATATCTATTCATTGTAGCAGAGAATGTATTCTTTACAGCCTTAATGTTGTTCTTGATTTGAGCAGTTACCGGTAGGTCCTTTAACCATTGAATGTCACCAATTCCCGGTAGGAAATTCTAAAAATAAAAGAATAGACCAATTAATAGTTGCCCAAATTTGAACTTTTGACTACTATCTTTCTTAATTGATTGTAGGTTCAACATCAATTGACTTCTTATAGCCTCGCATAAGTCATAATCTGCATTCTCACCAATCATTTTGTAAGTTATATGCACAATTGCAAATGGCACATTGTTCATTCTCCTGGAATAAAATATCTTGTACCCAATGACCATAGTAGAAAGTCTAAATATTGGGTCCTTAATGTTGTTACCTAAAAACACATGTCCATTAGAGGTAGTCTGAGTTAGTGTTACCACAGTTTCTTTTGAAAATTTCCTCAGCTTTGGAACTTCATCAGTTTGCCAAAAAACAATCACTGCATGGATTGCCTCATTTGTCATTTTTTGTGACCTCTCAAGATACATATTTTCACCATGCACACAACTAATAGTTATTCTAACATGTTCTTCTTCAAAATCTTCAAGAAAATACGCCATTGTGAAAACCCTTTTCATAAACCCTAATGTACTCGGGTTTGATCTTGCTGCTTTTATCACACAAGGATTTCAGTTGAGAATAAATTGATAATGATCCTAAATCCTCAATGTTATAGTCAATGTAACTAGATAAATCACCTTTTATCATAACACCATCAGGAACTTGAGAGAAAGCTTTATATGACACTATTTTGTCTATTTCCATAGACTCCATAGGTCTAGCAGTGATCATTAGTCTCTCTACTTGCCTAGACAATAATGCCATTCTGGATAAACTCAATTTGAGAGAGATTAACAAAATAATACCTCAGTTTCTTCGTGCTAGCAAGGTTTCCAGTTGATCTCTCGAATCTACACCCATTTCGCCTTCACTAATCTTTGAATCAGCTTCAATCTTTCAATTCACAGCACAAATTCATCTACAATCAACTAGCAATTCTCTTTTCGCTCTGTAAGTGCTCAAGAATTCTATTTCAAATGAAAATTAGGGTAAAAATAATATAGAAAACTCTCTTTTATAAACTTTACCCACTACATTAATTTCTCAACCAATAGGGTAACAAACCCTAAGATACCGCTTAACAATACTTCCAATATTGACAGGTATATAACCGGTTGACAATCTTTTGATAAACTAATAGACTATGATATCAAGATTTCTCACAAAACAACTCAAAATGAAAACTCTCTTACCAGACATTCTTCAACGAATCTGGAAGTAGATTTACCGCTATGCTCCCCTTAGGCCTGTTTGAAAGGCTTGGTTCTCTGGTGTAGGATTCTCCACACTTGGTGAAGGATTAGATTCTTCTACAGGCTTGTCCTCACTCTTCTTTTTCTAGATTTTGTTCATCTCCTCTTTTGTTTCCTCAATATTGACCTTCTGCTTACCTTTCTGATCTTTAGAGTGGTTGACTAGTTTGTTCTTTCTGGTTCTACAGAACTTTTCCTTGTGTCCTAGTTTCTGACAATGATAGCAAGCCATTGCAGATGATCTCCAAGGTTCTGCATTACCTCTTCTAGTTATCCTTCTGCAGTTCATAGCCACATGACCATAATTGTTACAAATGATGCAAATAACATTAGTTACCTTTTCCATTTTAAATGGACTAAACTGGTTGACATAGGGTTTCTACTAGTTCATGTTTCCCTAGTTGTCATAGGTTCTCCTCCAGTCACCATTAGGTCTTGGATTCATGTGAGGTGTTGAATTGTTTGCTCCACATCTGCATTCAAGTAATCTATGTCTATACATGTTGCATGTAAAACAGTGACCTTCAAATCTCCTAGATACATACCTAGCATTTGCATTATAGCCTGTATTCTCATTAGGTCTTCTTCTACACACATTTGTAGTATGTCCAGGTTTATGAAAGACAAAGCAAACAGGTTTAAAAGCTATATTACTGGTAGGCTTGTTAGCCTTAGGAGTAGTTTTATTTTTTGAATGTTTCTCTTTATAACAAAAGACTCTCCTTTCTCAGATGTATTGAAACCTAGTCTAGATGTGTCACAATTCATCCTCTGAAATTAGATCTACTCATCCAGCATAAAAGAACTCTTATTGAACTTTTATAGCTTTCCATTAGCTTCAGTGAGCTCTCTGGTAAGATCTTCATCGTGTTTTGTCAGAGTCTCTCTTAGAGATGTTTCCATTTCAAGATCTAGCTGCAAGGTCTCCTTCTCTTCCTTCTCTTCATGCCAATGCTCATACAAAGTTGCATTCGCTTGTTTGATTTTAGAAATTTGATGATCTCTTTCTTTGATTAGGTCTTCAGCTGCCCTTCTTGCTTCAAGCTCTTGGCTCATGCAGATGGTTAGGGCTTCTAACTCTCTTCTCAGATTTAGCTTTTTGTCGTTCAGGTTTTCAACTTCTTCAGCTAACGCATGAATGTTAGCATCATTTGAAGAACTATTATCAGATATCTCCAATAGTTGTTCAGTTAGCTCTCTCCTTTTGACTTGTGAAGCTTTATATTTGACCATTAGGGTTTCCATCTCTTCCTTGGTAGCATCAATCACTCTAGACATCTCTAAATAACTCATATACCCCATGGTGGCTTTAGGGTTTCCTTCCAAGCGATTAAGCCTTAAGGAATTTTGGCTTGGATACCAATTGATAGACTTATAAAGCACTGAGAGGGGAGGTGAATTAGTAATAGCAAAAACAATACCACTTTAAACACAAACCAATATAGATAATTAATCAGTTTACTAAATACTATGCATGCAATCCAAAATGATATTAAAGCATCCACAACAAGTAAAACATCCACCATAAAGCAAGTGTTTATATGTGGAAAAACCAACTGAGAAAAACCACAATGAGATGGAACTCACAAGTTAACTATCTACAGTAATAGGTAACTGATTGGTTAAGGTCTACAAAGGTTGTTGTGCTAGGAGCGAATCCTATAAAATATTTCAAAGATATATTAGGAGCTATACCATGTTAAAGGTAGTACCTTGTTAGGAGTAACCTTGGTAGAGGATTTCAAACCCAAATTAATGGATCACCTTGTTAGAGGATTTGTATAGTAAATATTGTTAGAGATTACCTGGTTAGGGGATTTGACTGTTGTAGTAACTAGGAAACAACAAGTGGTGTAATCTAGAAGTAGCACAACTTGCTTGAATAGATCCTCTTCTGCTCACTCAAAACTGCATCACCAACATACTCTGCAACACCTTCAACAACTTAACACTTCTATTTTGCATGATATGAAATATGGTTCATCATAATGTCATTATATAGACATTATATTTCATGTCGTCTTAGGAATCATATCACAATTTCCTAGGTGCACTGTATCTGGACAATCTAACATAACTCATCATAGATTGCCGCCAAATATGTCGGTTAGGGATAACTCATCACGCCTTGTGACAACTCATCACACAATCAATGAAATCAGTTGGAACATCGATACCAGTTAAGAATAAACCTCTTCCAACTCATAGACCAGTTGTCATCCATTTTATTCTTTGTTGATCTCAGCTGAAACTCCAAGCTTGTTTCATTTCATTCCGGTATATACCATTTGTCTACATATACTGGTTAGACACCCTCAAAACCATTTGAACTTAACTATACATATAATATCAATTTTGCAATACAAAGGTCTTAGGAGTAATACCAATTTGTCTTAACTATGATGACTAGGACAATGTGAACATATGTGTGTGTATACATGTGCCATTAATGACAACACATGAAGTCATCCATTACAATCATCATCAATCCAACAAGACTTACTTGGCACAAGATGGGATCAGTATAGAACAAATTTTTTTCTTACAATCACGTGGGGCCTTCCTCGACTTGAGATCCATGGGAAACAGGTCATTTGAGGAAATAAAAAAACATGGAAAAAATCTTGGAGGATGTACACAAGAATCAAAATATATCAATAGAATTGGGAACATTAAGAAGAGGTTCCTTTAACTGGGATGAATGGAGGGTTATATAAAGGAGGCCAAGACTAAAAAATGATCAACCTTGAGGTGAGAAAGGATGGCAAAAATATTTTGCATCAAGTGTCACTATGCCAAATCTCGTATGACTGATGAATCTCTTGAGGAGTAAGTTGCCTACCTATTTCTAAAAGGGAATCAAGAAGAGAAGATGACTTTAATCAAAGTTTTGGGACTATATTTTTTGGCTAGAGGGAACACACATGATGACACCACATATAAATATTTATTTACTCTAATTATGCAAATTTTTGGATATGCAATCAAGGGTTCCCTAGGTTTTCTTCCTTGTATACACTCAACTAGGTTTGTCTCATACATTCTTAGAGAGGGATCACATTACATCACTTGAAAAACATTTGAAATCAATAAGGATAAACTAGTTTAGCCACAAAAAATTCATAAGAAAGAGAAGATGAACCATCAATTTCAATAATAAAATAAGAAGATCCATTGAATTTCCAACACAAAATCAAACGTAACCATGAGCGCTACATCCAAGAAATGTTAAAAGTTGTGGCTAAACCATAATAAACAAAGATAAACTATTTTTTTGGTCTACACAAGAAAGATAAAATTCATCAATAACTAAAAAAGAAAGATAAAAATATTCATAAATTGCACATTACATCACTATGTGACTATAACTAGCCACCAGATGGGGAAGGAAGGAACAACGTCTAGATATTTCCATATCCCCTCATGTGGTGCACAATGTGCATGTAATGCCACATGGCTTGGTAGTGCACATCTCAACTACACTTCATATTGCATCATAATGTTATGTGGTACTACACACAACATGGCTATAGACTGCACGATGATGTACTCCTTGGCTATATCCCATATTGCATCATAGTGTGGCATAATACTATTCCAAACATGGCCATAGTTTTCATGGCGATGTACTCAGCTACATCTTCCATCGCATTATAGAATGACAATTGACATGGTACTATTCCAAACATGGTCATAGACCACATGGTGATGCACCTCACAAAAAAAGCATGCACAAGACACATCTCACATAGCGACCTACCTCCTTGTATACTCACCATAAGCAAGAGGTATACATGGCTAGGATCCACCCATATGCTAATCTATGCATGAATTATCAAAGCAACCATGGGTGCCCCTAGACAAGTGTGCAAGTCTCTCTAAATCACTCTATACGAAGTACAAGTACATAACATATATAAGGTAGCCTGACGTATCTATGTACATGGCACCATGCCCTGAAGCTTGGATTACTACCATTAATAACACATGATCATCAACAACACTACTCCAAAATCACTCTACGTGAAGTATAAATACATAACATATATAAGGTACCATCATGTATCTATGTACATGCCACTATGCCATTGATCTTGGCTCACTACCATCAGTAACACATCATCATCATAAACACTATCTCTCTACACATATTGGAACACACACACACACACACTCACACATATATAAATACAAGAACTGTATATATTAGGTCAACACATATGAACTACACAAATTGGCTCATCATAAGGCGATGTAGTGATTACTTTCCTCGATCAACAAAAGCTACTTAGGTTTCTTTGTGCCGCCATTATTTGTACACCATTTGATTCCATTCAAGGAACTTCATTACTACTACTACCCCTTTACATAGTGCCTTATCAATAACTCATGGGTTGGCACTTAGTAGAGTGATGTACCATTGTAAATTGAAATCTTGTACGATTCACACCACATTTTGGTGCTGCTACTTTAGCATGTCCCATCCTAGTTCCCTATTAGGACTCGGAAGCCAACTAAGAAGGGAGGGTGAATCAGTTGTCTATTAATTCCAACCCAAATATAACTTAATCAAACTTGATGCACAATACTGGTAAACCAAACTTAATGCCAGTTGACAGTTTAACAGTTAATAACAATACTGGTGAAAATGAATGAATGAAACAGAAAGAGAAATAACATCCACAACACATAACACATATATTTGTACTTGGAAACCCTATAAAGGGAAAAACCACGATGGGAAACCTTACGCACAATTAGATGATACTACTGCAGATAGTATATGTGTACAAATGGGGTATGCACATGAAGAAAGGCCAACTGCCTAGAGCTCACTGCTCAATCACAAAATGAGAGTCAAATTGACTACAATAGGATGGTTAAATCCTAGATAATGTACTGCTCAAAATAGCATCTTCATATGTTGGATTCAGTACCAGTTAAGCTCTGATTGTCTCCTTCATACCTTCCTTGAATCTTCAAATGATGTTTGTGTGAGTAGCTCTTCTTATATTTGCATATACCGAATATAACAACCTTATCTCATTCCTATACCATACCATGTTAATGTCACAATTGAAATCTTACATATATACCAAAACCTAAGACCAAATGTGTAGGTCGGCTCACTAAGAATATTACAATTAAATCAATTAAAAATGAATCAATATGTGATGCATCATGTCGGCTCAATGCATTTACATTAATAATCAATCAATAAATCATCTCCATAACATTTCGTGCTGATCTGGAATAGATAATGCTTGTTGGTCCATAAACTAGACCAATTTGTTGGTAACAACAAATATGCCAGCTCGATTAGACCAATAACCAAATCACCAAAACCAAGTGTCCAAACCATGTCTTCGGCATGACCAAGTAAACTCTAGATGATAACAAGTCATCCTCTATGTCGGTGAACAATATAACCTGCTGGTGAACATAACCAAAGATCTCCAGAAAGATAAGTGTTGATAAGTGTTGATAAGTGTTGACAAGTGTTGACATCAATGACAAAACCAATGCAGCACATCCATAATAACAACAATCTCCCCATTTGGCATTGATGGCAACACAAGATGGAAAAACATCTAACTACCAAAGTGAGAAATGCCAATAAACCAAAAACCAAAAACCTCCCAAAGAGATCAATATCAGAAATTAAAACGCAAAGAGTAACGATCTCTCCACCTCGGAATAATCTCTCCCAAAAGATAATGTGTTTTTCCATAGATATCTCTCCCCCTTTGACATCAAATGCCAAAATAGAAAAATTAGATACAACCAGTTCATTGAACTTAATACAAATACCAACTAGTCCCTCTGAGAAGTAGCTCTCCTCCATCAAAGCCAGAAAAAGTTTCTCTGTAAATTCTGTTGGTTTGATGTCAAGCATCAACTATCTAAGTCTCTACCGATGAGTCTATTACCCCAAGCTGCTCTTTGAGATATTCAAAAGTTTCTTTAGGAAAAGGCTTGGTAAAAATGTCTGCAATCTGTTCTTTAGTATTCATATAAACCAATTTCACTTCTTTTGCTTCAACATTCTCTTTCAGAAATTTGTATTTGATAGAAACATGTTTAGTTTTAGAGTGAAATATCAGATTCTTAGATATATCAATTGCTACCATATTATCACATTAAATGATTATAGGTTCTTTTCATTTTACCTTTATGTCCTTCAAAATTTGTTTAATCCATAATACCTGAGTACAGTTAGTTGCTACTGCAACATATTCTAATTCTGCTATTGATAATGATGTACAACTCTATTTCTTGCTCAACCATGAAATCAATCTGCTACAATGAAAGAATGCATCGCCGGTGGTGCTCTTTTTTTCATCTACATCTCCTACCCAATTAGCATCGGTGTATGCACATAACTCAAAATTTTCATCTTTAGGATACCGTAAACGATGATTTATTGTGCCTTGTAGATACTAGAAAATCCTTTTCACTTCTAATTCATGATATTCTTTAGGATTACTCTGAAATCTTGAAACAATACATACTGCATTCATAATATCAGCTCTTGTTTGTGTCAAATACAATAAACCTCCAATCATAGATTTATATCTTATTGGATTAATAGGTGTTGAATCATCCTTCAATGATAATTTATTAGTTGTTGTCATAGGAGTACTTACCAGTTTAGAGTTTTCCATACCAAATTTCTTTAGTAGTTCCTTTAAGTACTTTGATTGACATATGAATATACCTTTATCAATCTATGAAATTTGCAATCCTAAAAAGAATTTTATCTCCCCAATCATAGACATTTCAAATTCTTCCTGCATCTTTTTAGAAAAGTCTTTACACAATCCATCTTATCCTCCAAAGATTATATCATCAACAAAAACTTCAATAACCAAGATGTCATCATTAGTCACTTTGAAATATAAGTTGTTTTCAGCATTACCTTTAGTGTATCCAAGCTTCAAAAGGTATTTATCCAATCTATCATACCAAGCTCTAGGAGCTTGCTTTAATCCATATAAAGCTTTCCTTAACCTGCAAACCATATCTTTGTCATTTGTCAAAGAAAATCCATTAGGTTGTTCAATGTAAAATTCCTCTTCAATATCTCCATTTAGAAATGCACATTTAACATCCATTTGATATACTTTATAGTTCGTGTGCTACAAATGCTAGAAATAGTCTAACTACCTCAATTCTAGCTACCAGTGCAAAGGTTTCATTGTAATCAATTCCTTCTTTCTGTGAATATCCCTTACACATTAATCTTGCTTCGTTTCTGATTACCTTACCATCTTCATTAAGTTTATTTCTGAATGCCCATTTAGTTATAATTACATTTTTTTTTAGGTCGGGGAACCAATGTCTATGTGTTATTCTTTTCAATTTGTTCCAATTCATCTTCCATAGCTTTAATCAAATGTTTATCTTCACATTCCTCAATAACTGATGTTGGTTCAATTTGAGAAATTAAACATACTTCTTCATTTGCTAGTCTTCCTGTAGTCATAACTCCTTGATACTTATTCCCAATTATATAACTTTTAAAGTGATTCAATCTTACATACCTGGGTGTATTCACTTGTTGTTGTTCTTCAGTCACTATGGAATTCTCTGATGATGCTGGTGTGACTAGATCAACATTCTGTACTGGTGTATTCTATATAGGTTCATTTGTGATTATCTCAACTATCAGTTCAGAGTCCATAGACCTTGAATCTCTTCTAAAGTGTTCATCAATCTTCACATTTGTACTCTCAATGAAATTTTGCAATCTTTTATTAAAACATCTATATGCATTTCTCTTAGATGAATAACCAAGAAATATTCCTTCATCACTTCTAGGATCAAATTTGCCAATATACTCATCTCTCCTAATATAACATTTACTTCCAAATATTCTAAAATATTTAAGAGTGGGAGTATTACCAAACAATAGTTCATGAGGGGTCTTACCGGTTTCACCTTTGATGTGAACTCTATTGAAAGTGTAAACCATTGTATTTACTGCTTCTCTCTAATACACATGAGGTAGGTTTGATTCTGATATCATGCTTCTAGATGCATCTAGAATAGTTTTGTTTTTCCTTTCCACAACTCCATTCTACTGGGGTGTCCAAGGTTTCTGATAGCTGTCTTCTGATTCCATTCACTTCATAGAATGTATTAACTTCCTTATATGTGAATTCACCTATCTGATCTTAAGCATTTTATTTTCTTACCGGTTTCATTCTCTGCCATTGCCTTGAATAGCTTGAATTTCCCAAAAGCTTTTGATTTCTCCCTGAGAGAAGTAGCCCAACACATTCTAGAATAATCATCAATGATTAGCATAAAATATCTATCTCCTTGTAGACTTCTAGTTCTTGTTGGACCACATATATCAGCATGAATTAAATCAAGAACATTATTGGATTTCTCTGGAATACTCTTAAAAGGTGTTCTAACTTGCTTTCAAAATTGACATTCCTTGCATACCAGATTGTGAGGTTTTACAATCTTAGATAAATCCCTTACTGTCTTAGTTGTACCGATCTTCACAATGCAATCAAAACTCACATGACAAAGTCTCTTATGCCATAACCAACTTTCATCTATATGTGCAATCAAGCATGTCTTCTCATTTTTATTCAAATGAAAGATATTACCTCTAGTTTGATTATTGGTTGCAATTTCCAAACTAGTTCTGTTCAATATTTTGCATTTACCATTCTTCAATTGTAACTAAAATCCTTTTTCAACTAACTGACCAACACTCAAAATATTGTGCTTCAAACCTTCAACATAATAAATCTTGCCAATGTTGTGCTTACCATCAAAAGATATAGTGTCTTTTTCCTCTGATCAAACAAGCTTTATCATCTCCAAATCTTACTACACCTCCATTGTATTCTTGAAAAGTTAAGAATTTACTTTTATCACCAGTCATATGATGTGAACATCCAAAATCAATCATCCATTCATCCTTTTCTTCAATTTTAGCTGTCAGGGCCTGTTCTACCAATTGTACAGTAGGTTTTGGTTGACCTTCTATTATTGCAACAAAATCCCATCCATTGTCCATTGGTTCCTCATCAGAATCATTAGTAACTCCTTCATTAGCATAGCAACATAATTTGTCTCTATTCTTCTTAAATCTGTATCTCTGATATTTAGAGTTAGGCTTATATGTCCTTTTAGCTTTTTCTCTCAATCTTGCATGTCTATCAGGACACCTAGATGCCATATGACAAATTTTATTGCAGTTAAAACATTTAAAAGGTGCTTTACCTTCATACTTACTTCCAACTAGACCTTTAGGAATTTTCCTTGCAAATAGAGCTTCAAGTTCTTCAAGTTCTTCATTTTCCCTTCTGATGTCTTCAAGTTATTTTGCATAGAGTTCTTTCCAATCAGATTTATCAGCTGATGATGAAGATCCTGTAGATGATGATGATGCTTTGAAAGATAAATTTGTCTTAATTGTAGAAACAGGACCAAATTCCTCAAGCTCAAAAGATGAAAGTTTTCCAACCAAAGTATCTCTAGATACTAATGTATTAGGCATTGTTCTTAACTCATTAATAGAAGTTACTTTCATCTTGTATGTTGGTGGAAATGCTCTTAAAACTTTAGAAACAATCTCATATTAACTTAAGGATCCTCCACAACATTGTATACCCAAAACAATTTCATTCTCTTTCCATAAAAGCAAAAATTCTTTCATCTTCTTCCATTTTTCAGATTTTCATACCTGACCCAAAAGCATTCCAGTTTTGCAATTTTGACAATGGTATAACCTTCATTCAATGTCTCCAATTTTTCCCAAATAGCTTTAGCAGTAGATCAGTCTGATAATCCCATGATTTGTTGATCTGACAAGGCACTCAAAAGTGTTTCTCTTGCTTTGCAATCATTCTCCTGATCTTTAGCCGAGTTTGGTGGATTAGGTTGACTCTATGTAGGACCACCATAACAATTCTTTGTAACATCCCATATGTCTCTTCCAATACAATTCAGATGTATCTCCATTCTAATCTTCCATATACCATAATTAGTTCCATCAAGTTTTAGACTGTCCTTCCTGAAATAGTTAGTTGCCATAGAATCTCCTCAAGCTATTAAACTTCTACAAAAAGAGGACTTAGCTCTTATACCAATTGTTAGGACCCAGAGGCAACTAAGAGGGGGGGTGAATCAGTTGCCTATTAATTTCAACCCAAATATAGCTTAATCAAACTTGATGCATAATACCGGTAAACCAAACTTAATTTTAGTTGACAGTTTAACAGTTAATAACAATACTGGTGAAACTTAATGCATAAAATAGAAAGAGAAATAACATCCACAACACATAACACATATATTTATATGTGGAAACCCTATAAGGAGAAAAAACGTTGTGGGAAACCTTACCCACAATCAGATGATACTGCTGCAGATAGTATGTCTATACAAATGGGGTCTACACATGCATAAAGGCCAATTGCCTAGAGCTCACTGCTCAATCACAAAATGAGAGTCACACTCACTACAATAGGATGGTTAAATCCTAGATAATGTACTACTCAAAATAGCTTTAATATGCTGGATTTAGTACCGGTTAAGCTCTGATTGTCTTCTTCATACCTTCCTTGAATCTTCAAATGATGTCTATGTGAGGAGCTTTGCTTATATTCACATATATGAAATATCACAACCTTATCTCATTCCTATACCATATTATGTTAATCTCACAATTGAGATCTTACATAAATACTAAAACCTAAGACCAAATGTGTAGGTCGGCTCACTAAGAATATTATAATTAAATCAATTACAAATGAATCAATATGTGATGCATCATGTCTTCTCAATGCATTTACAATAATAATCAATCAATAAATCATCTCCATAACATGTCGTGCTGATATGGAATAAATAACGCATGCTAGTCCATAACCTAAACCAATTTTCCGGTTATAACAAATATTCCAACTCGATTAGAACAATAACCAAATCACCAAAACCAAGTGTCAAAACCATATCTTCCACATAACCAAGTAAACTCTAGATGATAATAAGTCATTCTCTGTGCCGGTGAACAATATAACCTTGCTGGTGAACCAAATACTAGTGACTGTGCATAGGTCACTGAGCATGCCAGTGAACATAACCAAAGTTCTCTAGAAAGATAAGTGCTGGTAAGTGTTGACAAGTGTTGACATCAATGACAAAACCAATGCAACACATTCATAATACCAACACTTCCATAGGTCTATTTTTCTTCTTTTCACTCCAAATATTATTTCACCCTGCTACATGGAAGCGTAGACCCCATCCTAGGACCCTACCCTCCTATTTGGCACCTTTTTTTCCCTATTTTTTCAGGACAAGGGAATTGTGGGCACCCCTTTCTAGAGTAGGGCACCTTGGATGCCATGGTCCCGCTTAAATAGGACCTAATTTAAATAGGACTAGGAACTATTCCTCCCCAATGGATTTTTGTCCCCATTCCTCAATGTGACCATTAGAGGTTGGCTTCATTGGTAATCTACCAAGGGAGGCCTATATAAAGAGACCATATCAATTCATTTTGACATTCACAGTCCATCCCATCATTTGTGCATACATCAAGCATTTAGCATCCAACATTCTCAAGCATTCAAGGAAGCAACTCATCCCACCATATCCTTCAAGCATCATCAGGAAAGTCACATAAACTTTTATGTAAGCATATGTTTGTGTGTGAATCTTGTATGGGTTGTCATATTATTGCATCAATATTTGTGATCACATGTAAAGAGAATTACATCATCAATCTATTATCAACTATTGTAGATTTGAGGTATTGTGACACATCATTTTCTTTAGCATTTCAATTACAATTTTAATTCAATTCAAGGTTAATTCCTCAGCTAAGGTTTGACCTAAGGCAAACCCCCATCACCAACCCTATTTCTTTCATTATATGAGTAGGGAAATTATTTAGGAGTTGCGAGAAAGGAATCTAGTAGAGTAGAGATGATATTAATTTGACTCATCTTTTGAAGGTGCGCAAACTGATGGACCAAGATGATCAACTCCCCTTTATCCCAATAATTTCTTATGACCTTTTGACTATGGATTCTATGTAGCATTTTGATCTAGAAAATATCTGGTCTATCTACCTTGGATATTTAGAGGACTAGGGTGACCTTCTTCCCTTAGTCCCAACAATTACGCCCAAACTTTCTATCATAGGTTCTAATCTATTTAACATTCTCAAATATAGGTTTATAACTTTGCATGATATCTATCACTATTATTTTATATCAATTTCTCATTTTTTTCCCTAGATGTAGCATTAAAATCCAACCCTAATTATAATTGAATTTCAACTCTAACAAGGGAAGTATTAACCTTATCTGAGTTTAATTCTTTTAGGACTAGATCAATCAAATTTTATTCTAAAATTTTATTGGTCTAAAGAAAAATTAAGTTCTTTATAAATCTAAGTGGTGAAGCCCTAATTTCAACACCTTATACTTTGGTGAACTTGACATGAATTGAACACATAAGATTTTGATTTTAATTTTGATATTGAATAATTTCATTGCATATATTGAGTGAACATTGTTTTTCCTACATATTTAATATCTAGCATATGAGTTTCTTGTTTGATCATAAATGCATATGGAGTTCTTATCTTATATTTTTAGTTTAATTTCAAGTTAGATTCAATATTTTCATGATGTTCCCTTTCATGCATATGATGATAACTTAGCTCTTCCTTTCATTCCTAGATATAATTTACCCTTTCCAAACATTTGTTTTTTTCAATGAAGGCACATTGGTGTAAGAAGAGAATATGAAGACTTATTTCAAAGATTTCCCTCCTAAAGATGAAGATTTGGAGAATGATTTTCATCCTTCTCCTAAAATTTAGAGTTGGAATTATACACTCTTATGAGAATAGTTTATGTTGTCATTGATGGCAACCAACTAGCAACCAATTGGAAACCAACTGGCATTCATTTGTCAACCCGTCGATAGTTACTGGCACCATCAATAGACTTCTACATTCACTAGCATGCACTTCACTGACAACAACAATAATGGATACTGGCACTCAAGCCAGCATTGAATAAACATTTGTTTACTGTTTATATTGTAATTATCTTTTGCAAAAGCCACCATGGCATATTGTAAAATAATCATATATATCTATGAGATCTTATAGGTCGTTTAATATATATGTAGTATATGAGAGAGGATGATACATGATAATTGTATAAGGTGATATAGTTGATAGTGAAGGTTCTGGTAATGCAATGAGCTTAAACCGGTATGAACCCGACATAGTTGATGCTGATCTTAAGCAATACATTGTATTGGATTTTGATAATCCATTTTGTAAGTCAGTGAGACTTCTATTTTGTGATTGAGCAGTGAGCTCTAGGCTACTAGCCTTCCTGCATGTGCAAGCCCCTCATTGTAAGTAATATTTATTCATTGCCTAGTGAGTGAATATTGTGGGTCACAAATCCCACCGAGGTTTTTCCCACATCAGGTTTCCTTGTTAAATATCTTGTGTTTTGGTGTGTTTTCTATTTTGTCTCTATTATTCCTATTTACTATATTAATTGTTATTTACCGGTATATTGTTTTGGGATGCAAAGTTCTTATAAGATTAAATCTTTTGCTAACCGGTTAGACACTGATTCACCCCCCCTCTAAGTATCTTTGGGACTTTCATTAATTCTAACAATTGGTATCAGTGTCTGGTCCTCTATTTTCAAAAGCCTAACACCTTGAGGAAGATTATGACACCACTACAGATGGAGAACTTAAGGAAACAATTGGAAGGAGCTCTTGTAGATTATGATGCAGAAAAAGTGAAGAACATCAGATTGGAGGAAGAACTTAAAACTGCTCAAGAATTCCTTTTGGCACTTCAAAATAACCTACTTATTGTAAAGAACAAAAGAAAAGAACATATGCAGATGCAGAATGAGGATGATGAAAAAGAAACTCTTAGAGAACTTGCAAACAAGTTGAGACAAGAAAATAGTACTATGAAGAATGAAATGCAAGATATGACTATGAGGTTTTGTAAAGACATTGAAGACATAAAGAAAAATGAAGATGACTTGACTAGGAGACTCAATGATGCTAGAAATGAAAATCTGAGACTTAGTCATGAAAACGATATGTTGAAGACAGATCTAATTCACATGCAACATGATAAAACTAAGCTTATGAGACAAAATGAAATTCTAGAAAATGAGTTGGCTACAACAAATCAACACAAAGAGAAATTGAAAAAAAGTTCAGAGGAACTTGATAACATGTTGAAAAGTTAAAAACCAAATGGAGATACAAATGGACTTGGATTTGAAGTTTGAGAAAGTTTCGGTACTGCAAACAATCTAGATCAGAACAAACTGCTAAGACAACCTAGTGCATATAAATTTAATGGCAAATGTTTCAATTGCAACAAATATGGTCATAATGCAAATCAATGTAGATTTGGAAACAATCAGAATATTAAAGCACCCACTGGTGAATGTTCCAAATGCAACAAAGTTGGTCATAATTCAGAAAATTGCAGAATGAATATGAAATGTTATGTTTGTGGAAGATATGGAAACTTATCTAATCAATGCAGAACACAAACTGACATAGGATATAAAAAGGCTATTCAGAGGAATAATGTGACTTGTTATGCTTGTAACAAAATTGGACATATTGCAAATTTTTTTAGAAGCAAGACTTCACTGACAAATAATAAAGGATCCAGTTTCAAAGGCAAAGAAACAGTAGATGAGGTAAAGCAAGAATTTTCAAAATAATGGGTTAGGAAGAGAGATCAAAATGTTGATGAGACTATCTCTATACCGGTAGAATAGAGCAACCCTCCACTAGAAGAATAATCTTCATCCAATTGAGAAGTAACCCTTTGGGGGTATTGCAGCAAATTGAATATCATGCAGATTACCCTCAGTCGATGGTGAAAAGATAGATTTCTTCTTTACTGGCAGATGTGCTAAGTTTTCACTTAACCAATGAGTATTTAATGCGGTTGGTAAGAGAAAAGTCATTATATATCATCGGATTTCCCTTATTTTTTATTCACCGAGCATTCAAATTAGCAGAGAGCATGAAAAAGAGCAAAGACATTCAAGGTGAAGGTGCAGAGTGGTTTCTTTCAAGCATTCAAAATATTTTAAGGCAACTAAAGGTATTTTTCAATGGCTTCTTCTTCTGCTCCTAAGTTTATTGTGAACCCTACTATTGTGGAAAACGTAAAACACCCTAGGCCCGTGTTTAAAATAATTCCCGAAGTAGCTAACCAAGATGATTCCATAGGAGCATTTTCAAAAATTCCTAAAGGTGTATCTTATGTTGAAGACCCTAGGATGTATATACATTGCAATATATAAGAACTAGGCTTTGAAGAGTTGATGAAAATGTATACCAATGTAATTTGTGATGAAAATGGTGCTAACAAACCCAAACACAAGATTATAGAAACTCTAGGTTTTGTGGAAATATTGAACATTCCCCAATTTTGGGAAGAAGTAGTGAGAATAATTTTAAGCAGAGCACATGGAGAATTTCTATGGTTGGATTATTTCTGCAAAATAACCCGACAAGCAATTAGGGTAGTGACTGGTTTACCCACAACTGACAGCAGACCTGACAAAACAAATAAAGTTTCTAACAACAAATTGATGACCCTAACTAGAGCAACATCTAGTAGTAGATCACTAAGAGTGAATGACATCAAAGATATCAACGTGAGATTCATAAGTATGTTACTAGGTTACAAGACTACACTTGCAAACAGGCTTAATTCAATTTCTAGTCTTTGCATTAATAGTACTTATGAGATGGTTAACAACAATGCAATGATAGATGTGTGTGAATGGCTGAAAGATGAACTCATTGTAAATATGAAAAATATTAAAGGAGATAAGAAAGAGACATTTTGATTTGGAAATCTTTTAGTATGCTTAATGTTGTATTTCACTAAGGAAATCCCTGGTATAGGACCTAAAGACTTTGAATATGACATACCGATAGGAAAACAATTATAGGAATCTTTTACTGGCATGGGAACTGCAAAGGACAACAACATAACTGAATACTTTAAAGCTTTTCAAGCAAAAATGAAAACTAGAGAAAGACTACCTCAGAGTGTAGTGGACAAATATGATAAAGAAATCTATTTTCTCATCAAGAAGGATGAGACATGGATGGAAGTTGCACTCCCTAGGACTGTATGGGTAACTGAAATGGGATATGAGGTAGATCTCAACATTATTGAGACTTATGCAAAAGCTTTGTTAGATGCACCAAGAGAGCCAACAGAACAAGTTTTTGGTAGTGTTGAAACTATTGAAATTGATGTGAAAATATTGAAGCAAAGGAGGAAAAGAGAAAAATATATTAGGGATGCATCAAAGAAGGTACAGGAAATCAAAGAAAATGTAATGAACATCAGTGGGATATCAGCTAGTGAGCTAGAAGGACTGCAAACGGAGGCACACATTTCACTGGTTGGCACATCTTCTGAAAGTAAGAAACCAACAGAATTCAAGAGAGTTGAGAGGAAGAAAAAACCTTCATAGGTACCCTCTCCTTCACCCAAGAGAACAAGGACTTTAAGAAAGAAACAACAGGAAGTAAGGGGACCACCAAATAAATTAACACCAAAGAAGAAAGAATAACCTGTCACCCCTTCTTTAAATGATTTATTGAGTGAAATAACCAATGATGGAGATTTTGTCAATGTACCCCAACTATATAACACATTCAATGATTTAGACAAGGAAAACATTGAGAATAGTATAATTTTATATCTGGATATATACAAAAAGGTTTTAATTGAAGTAGTGGACGACTTACCCAATGATCTGTATAGGAGATTGGAGGCAAAAAAGATTGTAGTGAAGGAATTAGATAAGAAACTAAAAGTTGAAAAACTTCTACCTGTACATCCGGTAAACTCAAAAGAGAAAATTGATGAACTAATCTCAGAGGCTAACCGATTTGTTTTTGCAAGTGATCACCGGCAAGTAAGTTTAATGGTAGGTAGAGTAAAAGAGATTGCAGATGAAACTGTAGATAACTAGGATATATTCTTTATGGAAAATGAAAAACAAGAGGAAATGAACCGGCCAAAGAAAACATTCAAAGTGTATCAGAAGGATAAGGACAAAGGGAAAGGGAAAGTTGGTGGTAGTCCAAACATCAAGATCACTGACAATTTATCGCTGCATTTGGATACTGCACCGGTACATACTGATGATCCACCGGTTATTGACACTAAAGGTGTCACACATGATGACACTAATCCTAAATCTAAGATACTATTCACCATGAATGTGGACACTAAGAAAGTGAATATTATTGTGGACAAGGACAGTGCAGAGGGTAAGGATGACAATGTTGAGAAATCGATAGAGACTGTTGAGGTTGAGATCCCAACCCAAACAGAGAAACCTACTAAAAGAATAGATGCTGGCACAAGGCCACCAGAGACTCAGATACCGACAAATGAGCATACAGAGAAACTTACTGAGGTAGAGGTACATACTATGGCAGAGAAACCAGTAGATACTATGACATCAAGGCAGTCTAAGAAACCCTAGCTAGTTGAGATGCAAACATAGATTGATCCACTAGAGGTAAACACAAGAAAAATGGCTACAACTGATAGAAGCACAAAGGTAATTAAGGCAATTGGTCAGACATCCAACACATCATCAAGTGAATTCAGACCTACTAATGTAATAGAGGTACTCCTGGATTCAATTTAAAAGATAACAGACTACAATGCTTTGGCCTACAAAGCAATTGATGACACTGTACCAATTCTTAAATTGATTGTACCGAAATGTAACATAGATCCTGTTAAGGATTATTTAGGTAAATTGGACACATTGTCCAAATTCATTGTTGACAATGTAATAATGGCTGATAAAGTAAATGAGGATACAATAAAGGACAGAGTTGAAAAGGAGAAGAATAAATTCTTTGATGACACCATAAAGAAGTGCACTGAACACCTGAATACATTATTACTGGCACTGAACTCTACAATTTTGGATTACAAAGAGTTGTATAGACAAACATACAAACCACACATTCTGACAGAGGATATTGATAAGGAAATCAGTAAAATGCAGAAAGAAGTTGAAGACATAGCTGATAACATAATTGGCTCATCCAGCCACATATCAATTATTGAGCAAGAAATGACAGGCTTTGAAGAAAAACTAGAGAAACTTGAGAAACAAAAGGCAAGGATAAGGTCTCAAATCAAAGAACTAAAAAATAAACTTGTACCAAAACTGGACAATCTTATATCTCAGAGAATGGAAATATCCAAGGCATTAATTCAAGGAGAATGATCACCGGAAGAGCACATGCATCATGTCACCGACATGATCCAACAGACTGAGGCAACCTTGAAAGATAGCAAAAGGTTTATGCAAAGTCTTAACTTGGTTTTAGCAGATACCTTTCAGATTGTAACCAACCGGTTACAGACTTTGAGGTGAAATTTTTCAACTCATTTGACAATTTTTGACAACCTTTGTCATTGATGTCAAAGGGGGAGTAGTGGAGATAAAAGTGATTATTCAGAGGAGACCATTTCCTTAGGGGGGGCACATCATTTTGGAAACTTTTTGGACTTTAGTTTTTGAAACAGTTTTGGATTTTTCTCATGAGTATTGCCATCAATGCCAAAAGGGGGACATTGTTGGCATTCTACACTCTTATGAGAATAGTTGATGTTGTCATTGATGGCAACCAACTAGCATTCATCTGTCAACCCACTGATAGTTACCAACACCGACAATAGATTTCTACATTCATTGATAGATGCTTCACCAGCAGCGGTAATAATGGATACCGGCACTCAAGCCGACATGGAATAAACTTTTTTTTACTGTTTATATTGTAATTATCTTTTCTAAAAGCCATCATGGCATATTGTAAAAGACTCATATATATCAAACAATGAGAGGGGGAGGGAGAGGGGGGAGAGAAAGAGAGAGAAGGGGGAGAGGGTAAGAATAGGATATGATAATGAGAGAGAGAGACAATGGGATAGCGAGAGAGAGTAGGAGGAGGAGAGGGTTAGAGACATGAGGTAGAGAAAGAACGAGAAGGAGAAATGGGTGAGAGAATCAAAAAAGAGAGAAGTGTGAGGGGGAGAGAGATGAGATAGAACTCAAGGAAGATAATTAGGGCTTAGAATAGATAAATACAATGATGGGGGAAGGAAGATGAGAGAGAGAGAGGAAAAGAATAGATACATGCATGTATACAAACATATATACATATATCTATGTAAATATACATATATATAATTATAGATATTCATATATACATACATAAACACATATTATATAGGTATGTATAACATATGTGTAGTAAATGCTAAGTTTACAAGCATACATTATTATTTCTTCATAACCCGTATAGGTTTTGTAAAACAAAAAAAAATGTTTTTAGTTTTACATAACCTGTATGGGTTTTGTGAAACAAAAAAAAATGTTTTTAGTTTTACATAACCCGTATGGGTTTTGTGAAACAAAAAAAATGTTTTTAGTTTTACATAACCCATATGGGTTTTGTGAAAGAAAAAAAAATGTTTTTAGTTTTACATAACCCGTATGGGTTTTGTGAGACACAAAATAATGGTTTTAGTTCTACATAACCCGTACGGGTTATTTAGAACCATGGATAGTACTTTTTGTTTTTCAAAACCCGTGCAGGTTTTCGCTTGGTAAGAGGGTTGGAAAATGACCCTAAGGCTTGCAAGCCCATTTTGCCCCCATTTTTGTCCCTTTACACTTTTTTAATCCTCCAACGTAATTTCTCAACTTCGTCATCATCAGGTTTACAAATAATCAAGTGGATATCTCTAAAACTATCACTATAATCTCCCACATCTTCTTAGTTTTCTGACCATATAATTTTTTCTACTTTTGGACAACGTTAGCATGCTAAACTTTATTTTTCTTTATCAGTGCCTTGATAGTCCTCACAGACATATGTCTACCTGACCAAATTCAAAATAAATTACATATTATTGTTCTACACTAGAATCTATACACTTTATAAAAAAAGTTTGCATTTTTTATTATTTTGATGCAAGTTATGCCCAGCGCACGAACAGGTACCAAATTTTCAGGATGCGATCACTTCAAAAAATCATAAAACAAAAAATACTCAACAGAAAATTACAAAAAAATACATAACTTCTAGATATCACTCTTACCTATCACCCCACCAAATGGTTTTCTAAAATACTAAATCTAACTATATATTTTGTGCAGTGCACGAAAACAACTATGTTATGTTTTTCTGAAATTATGAGGAACAATTTTTCATGAATGAAAGATTTAACCCTCTTAATCTTATCCAATTTAAAAAAATAGTAGTTTAGAAACTAGATTCAGAGTAATACAATTCTTATTCTTTTCTCAACTCAAAGTTTTGAGTGCATGACCTTCAAATATCTCTTTGAAGTTCAGGTTTACCTGTTTTTAGAAGAAAAAAAGTGGCCACTTATACCCCCCTTTTTTGTTCACCATCTTGGTGCACTTACCCTCTTGCCCCAAGAGCAATTATCCTTGGTCAGAAAGTTTGTAGAAGTGAGCTCCCTTTTTGTAATTTTATTTTATAGTCAATCTTTTTTGTGAGTTGGTGCTCACTGTGGTTTTTCCTAGTTTGGGTTTTCCATGTATAAAATATTGGTGTCCATGTGTGATTGGTGTGAATGGTTTTATGATGTCATAATTTAATACTCCTTGAAGTGAATGCTTAGAATAAACTTATTAAATGCAAGATTAACTCTATAATTTTAGCTATTTCTAATTGACCCCTCCATCTTAGCATCCAGTGTGTGTTCAATAATTAGTATCAGAGCAAGGTTCCTCTTGAGTAAGCTTAATTTCTTGAGGTAGATCTAGAGTCCTTAAGAGTATGTTTGAAGAAGAGATAGATGATATGGACTCTTTAGAACAATGTGATTGGGATGATGTTGAACAAGTTGTTTATATGGAAGGAGAACTAAGATTTGGATTAGCTGATCTAAATGAGTGCAAAGATAAATACAAGAAGGTAGTTGAGAATATTTCTCACTTCAAGGGCTTATTGGACATAGGAAAGAAAGTTATTGATCAATGTGAAACAAATCTTGAAGAGAAGACTAGAGAATGTTTGATTGTAAAAGAAGATGTGACGAATTTGAAAAGGGAACTCAAAGATGCTAAGGATCAGATTGGTAATGGCTTAAAACTAAAAGATGGAAAGGAGATATAGGAATCTAGTTTGCAATTTAAGAATAATGAAGAGTTTGGTGAATTCTCGAAGATCAACAAAGATAAGGGAAAAGAAATGAAGAATTCTATTAAGGATAAGAAGAATTTAAAGCCTAGAACTAAAATTTCAGAAAGTTTATGATGAACAAGAGACCTCCTCCTATCTTTTCTAGGTATTTATCTTTCAAAGGATAACTGGTTTTCATGTAATAAAGTAGGGCACAAAGAAAATGAGTGTAGAAATCAGAAATTGGGTTATTCTTTCAATAGAAATTATCATTATTGAACCAACAAGTCTAGTGAATGTAGAAGCAAAATGAATATAAACATAAATATCATATTTTTCAATGGATATTGCTATGTTTGTAATGCATATGGGCACAAAGTCATTGAATGCAGGATGAATAAGAACTTTAGAAGAAATGAGAACATGAGTATGATTTAGAATGGTCTAGTATGCTATAACTGTAACAATGGTGGGAATGCTGCAAAAAAAATTAAAAGAAGTAAAGAAAAGACTATGGGTCTAGAGACTATAGTGGATTCTAGAGGAAAAGGAAAGCTATTGTGGGTGAAGAAATCAGAAGAAAATGTTGAAGGAAATTTTGAAGGTGGTTCAAAATTCACTATGGATGAGTTCCCTCTTCCAGCAGTCAACTCAAATAGCAAAGTCTGGGGGAGCTTCAATGAAAACATTTTTCCACCCCTCTTGGTTTGATGCTAAGTTTCCTCTTAGCATGGAAAATGTGTGTGAATATTTTTTGAAGTTTTTGATCATATCTTGCATTTCGAAGGTGATTCTTGATGGTTTGGCAAATAGTGTATCAACTTTTTGGAAACCTAAATTTTGAGTATTTATTTCTAGCATAGCAACCATTTGTGCACTTGCAATTCGACAAACAAAGGAGAGAGAAGGAGAAAGATCAAGTGAAAAAAGTGAGAAAAGATTGTAGAGTGGTAACTTGGTAGTATGGTTAAAATTGTAAGTATTAACGATGAACCCAGACCTGAATATGAGTTGAAACCCTTGTTTACTATGGATGTAGATTTGGTCAGGGCATTTTTTTGGTATTGATGATTGTGTTATTCACAAGGAATTTTTTTTAAAGTAAATTCATGTTAATCTAGAAGAATATAATCATGAGAAGATTAGGACTTTCAGGCATAATTATTTGGTTGACAATACACAAAAGTTGAAGAATGAATTTGGAAATCTAGGGCACAAAGGTTAGACACTTGGAATTATTTTCCAATGATTGATGATGAAGAAGTTATAAGAATTGTTCTTAGTAGAATTCATGGTGAATTTATTTGGCTTGATAGATCGTATTTAATTTTGAAGGAGGTGCTATAGCTATAACAAGGTTGTGCACAACCAAAAAAATAACTGTATTAAAATCGGTAAAGAATGTTGAGGTGAATCATTTTACTAGGGTATTTATAGATGGAAGAGCATTAACAATTGATAGCATGAGGGATGTAGATGTTAGGTATGGAACAATGGGGATATCTTACAAACTTTATTACAAAAATAGAGAAAGTTCTTGTATCTCCAATAGTGTGCATGTGGCTTATAGGATGGTTAAGGAGAATGCAAACTATGATTTGTATCAGATTATTCAGTGACAACTATTAGATAACATCAAAATGTGAAGAGTGAAATGTATCTATTCTAGTATGGTTTTATAATTGTGTATTTAGTTTTCTATTTTTTTAATGCTCTGTCTGGTGTTGAAAATGTTGCATGGACAAATGACATGATTGTTGGGTTACAGGTTAAGGGTTATTTAGATGGGTTGGATGATAGTTTGAAAAGTGTGTAGAAATTTGTTTGTAAAGATAAAAAGTTATTTGATTTTGAGGAATCAAATTCCTCCTAAGGTTGTATATTAGTATGGCAATAATGTTGTATTTTTACTAGATAAAAATAATTATTTTTTGGAAGCTATGGTTCTGAGAGTTTTTTGGGTAACTTCATTACCCTACAAGGTGATTGAAGATCAATGTATGAGTTTAGCAAAAACATTAATGAGGATGTCAAAGGATCCAAATGCAAAAAGGTTTAGATCAAAAGAGGATATCCTAGGAAGATCCAAAATAATGGAACTAAAGAAAAGAGAAAAGAAAACAAGGAAGCTATCTATTGAAATTTGTGCCTCTAGTTCTAAAATTTAGAAGAGTGAAAAGATGGTTCTGGAGAAGAAGGATATTGAACCACTAATAATTGGCAGTGATGATAAAGAAGAAGAGAAGAAGGTAGAATGAATATTTGTTTTGTGTAAGGGAGAAGAAAAGGAGCAGAAAGATTCTAATGCTCATGTTGTTTGCATTAATGTTTTTTTTTTAATTTCTATAAATAGGAGTTATTAAAAATGATAAAATATGTCTTTTTACATGTGCAAGTTTTTACATAATGTTTTATGATCTAGTTGTCCTTTGGATGCTCTTTTGTTGCAATTTTAGATCCATTTTTTGAAGGTGGCATTTATTGCATGGTTTTTTAGTCAAGGGGTCTAAATAATGTCAAAAGAAGAAATAGAGGAGGGAAATGACCATCGAGGAAATTCAAGTAGAAAGAGAGAAGGATGCCAAATATCAAAGAGATAGAAGAATGAGGATTCAACAAATGAATAATCCTAATACTTTTGGATCCACAACAATGGAAGAGACAAACATTCAAGATGACACCTTGGGGGATAAGATGTATGTAGATGATGCAATTATGGATGATGTTGATGTGAATTAAATAATTATGAAGAGTATTCCAAGTACTACATCCTCAAATCTAGGTACATCATCAAATCCTTCTCTAGAAGACAAGGATAATGTGATTATAGGTGATATTCATGTTGATGATTTAGTAGAAGCTGGGTATACCAATGTCAAGATTGATAGAATTGTCCATGAAAATGAAAACCCTCATGTTGGTAAAGATGAAATTCCTTTGACTATTGAAACTAAAAATCCTTTGAATGTTGAAAGTGAAAATCCTTTTGAACATGGTGAAAATGAAAATCCTCCTATTGTTGAAGATCAAGGAAACTTTTTAATAAAAATTGAAAAAAAAGTTTTGAATATTCTTCCTGGTAAGATTTCTTGGAGACAGATAATAACATATGCCAATAGAATATACAAAGAATTTTTTATCAAAAAAAACTTGCAATTCAATGTCAACTTATGATGCAATTGATGAGAATGAGGAAAATGAGAAAAGTGATGAAAAAATAGGCATCTTTGTGAAACCATAAAAAAAAGATGAATCAGTTAATCATGTTATGTCTACTGTTGCAAGTGCCATTGAATCAATTGGTATAACAAGTCAATTTAAAGATAAGAATGCAACATGACGAGCTATAACAAATGCCATAGTAAATAAAGAAACCTTGAATAAAAGGGTGGTAAGAAACATTAGTGGAATTTTAAAGATGCATCCTAAAACATTGGTTAGAGTAGCTAAAAGAAAAGAAAGTATTGAAAATGAGTGAAATCAACCAAAGTTGGAGTTTTAGTGGTAGACTGCAAAGGTCAGATATGAAATTGAATATTGAAGTGAAATCTTTGGTTAATACAAGGGTATCACCTAATGCTAGAGATGTTCTAAAGTTGAGAGTGAGGTCAAAAATTCCTGACCCTCATCCAAAACACCTATAAGACACAACTGAAACTGAATTTTATAAAACTTTTTTGGAAGAAGTTGTGTTACCTAGAAATATTACTCTAAGTCAATGATCATTTGAAAAATGCAATTCATGGTATGTGAAAATTAATAAGAAAAGAATCTCTTGTTGTTGTAAAATGCATGTACAATTTCATTACTATTATGATTCTTTTTGATACATACATTGTGTTTTGCATAGTAGCATGCTTATCCAAGAATGTGGTATTGATATGCCACTTGAATCAATCAATAAATTTGTATGAAGTTTATTTTGTGAAATAATTGATGGGAAATTATTTTATTTATGTTCATGTATCTCTGGACAATGTTCTAGTTGTGGCAATTTTTCATCACTAGTAGAATGTATGCATGAGAGTACTGAAACTGATTTTGGACACTAACTAGTGGATGTTAGAATATTAAATATTGTTGAGTATCCCTTAAAGGATGGGAAAATAGGAAAGCATGTTGATTTAATCACAGAGAAGGTTAGTATACATGCATTCACCTTATAATTTAAAAGTAAGATTGTACAAAAATATGTGACACACTCTCAACATGCCAAATGGCTTGATGCTCAATTTCGCACATGTAGAAATACCTTTTGAATTGGAAATATACTATTGATGAGTTGAGACATTATCATATTTCTATCTTCATAACTCTTGAGATTTTGTCATCTTTTTATTTACATAATAGTAGTAATGATGTATTGGAAGTTTACTATATGTATTTCATATGTTATCCTAAACCTATTAAAACATGTTTTATCTTTGCCAGTTTATTCCTATAGCCATGCCATTTATTCTTGCAGCCATGTGATTTATTCCTGTTGCCATGCGGATTGTTTAGGGTAATATCATATGTGAAATTAATAGATGTCCTGATTAAATAAAATGCGTATGTATGTTCTTGTATGTTATTTATTTTGTAGTGCATGAAATAAATGATGTTGCGGTGGATGTTCACCTATCATGCCAGTTGAAGGAAAAGATGCCCAAGAAGATGACTAAAGATCAAACAAGCAAAAAAGCTGAGAAGAATAAGGAATGACATAAGAGGAGCAATCAAGTGATACTACCGATGTCTAACTTAGGTGGACATTGAAGTTGTAAATACCACCACAGTATGTTATGATTGTGGTTCGGTTTAGATCCGCATTTCCTGCAGCATAACTCCAGCTATCTCCTTTCTTAGTCAATTATCCACCTCTTCTTTTTAGCGTGATTTGTGTTGTCTGCAATAGATGATTTCTTTTTAATGATAAGTTCTTTGTCTTCTCAAAGGTTAGATGGAAAGAGAAGAAAAAATAGAGCAGAGGATTTTTCATAAGTATTTTTGAGTTTCTTTTCATATGGAATCATGTAATGACTTCCAAAGAACGATGAATAAAAATATGTTATTATGAGCATTTAGAGTTGTTTTTGGGAAGCCTGGATTCACTCAACCAAGGGGGCCCACTTGGTGAGTGTTCTTGTGCATTTGTTAGGATTAGTTTTCTTTCCTTAGCTACAGTAGACGTTCTTGCATTGACTACTCCTACAACCACTGGAAACATATCCACTGACTGTTCCTGCAGCCAAACCAAAACAGAGTAATTTTTGTTTATCAACATTGAACTTATCGAGTATTGCTTTTAGGAATTTATTGAAAAGTTTTCCTGTAGCCTTTCAATAGTTTCAATTCTTGCTTACCCTTTTTCTCATAATGTTAGTTGTTGTAGTAATGTAGAATAGTTGTTGCAGGAACTTAGTGCATATATGGTGCAGACCTATTTCAAGTATTACGTCCCTGGGTTGATAATCAAATGAACACTAGCTATGGAAAAACTGACTTTACCAAATGAAAGTCCAAACTTCAGGTTGAGACTTCAACTAGAGTTATTATTTTTAATGTTGGGTTGAACATTTCTGGCGTCATTGTTGGGGATGGTGTCAAACTAAGAACCTGTTATAGGCTATTATCTTTTCAGTTGTTAGTTAATTGCTTTTTTGGCATACCTGATTGTTTGAGAAAAATTTCATGAATCTACATGCATAGGCGATGATCTAGGTAGATTTCTACCTAATCATCCTAATCATGAAGAAAAGAATTCCCCAGATATAAATCCTTTTGCTGAAATTTATCAAATCCTAGAGAATTTGAACCCTCCTAAATCTGAGTTTCTAGAAGGTAGTCTTCAGTACCTCTTTGGACCTCAAGCAGAAGAATTTAATATAGTAACTCCCCCCACAAGTCCAATGAAAAGAAACCCACCACCGCCACCTTTGGACCCAATGTTTGAGATTCCCATATCTGATCAACTTGATAATGCTAATCTCAAGAATATTCCAGCTTCTTCCCTCCCTAAATTCTATGGATTGGTGAAAAAGGATCCAGACACAATTTTGTTTGAGTTTGATGTTCTCTGTAGGAGTTTTGATTATACTATAGATGCCCAGAGACTTAAAATATTTCTTGCCACCTTAAAGGAATCATCTTTAAGATGGTTTATGAGCTTGGGTAGTAGCAAAATCAATACACGGGATGAGATGAAATGATTGTTTCTTGTAAAATATAAAGACTATTGTAGAGGTACTGATCGTCATGGGGATGATATCTTTAGAATGACATAGAAAGAAGATGAGAGTCTTGAAGATTATCTAGAGAGGTTTCTTTTTAGTGTCAAAAATTCCAAACATAGTACTCTAAATGAAGATTCCCTCAAGTTGATATTTTTGAGGGGAATCAGTGATGAATGCACTGATTCTTTGGATCTTATGGGAGGAGGCAACATTACACAGTCCAGGTGGACTGAAATAGGACAAATTTGTAAGAAGTATTCCAGATCTGCTTCTAAAAAGAACAAGCATTTCAAGCCAGGAGCACCTTCATCAACATCTGGTACTAGAGTTTCTAGAATGGAACATAGCAATTTATTAAAGGACTTTAAGGAGGACATTTTAAATAATATGGCTACTCAGTTGGATACACTTTCAACTAAGAAGAAGCATGAAGAAGCTAATGCATTTCTTGCAAAAATTTTCCCTCATTGTAGACAGCAAAAAAAGGATTGCAGATGTAAAATGGTTGCAAATGTTGAGGTTCCTAACTTCAAGACAATACAAGGTGAGGATGAGCAATTTTTCTATTTTTCTCAAAGAAGGCCAAATTTCCAAAGACAAGGTATGCCTCCGGATCCATTTTCTTTTCCTGGTTATAATCGAAATTCTTATGTACCAAATAACCAGTGGCAATCACCATATGCTCAAAATTTTGGTAATTATCAAAACTGGTATGGTTAGGGAAACATTTTTCTAATCAAATGCCATAGTGGTAGTAGCCACAAGGGAATTGGTATCCACCTCAGGGCCAAGGAATTCAGTTTCAAGGGGATTGACATCCTACTCCTCAATGGAGGGGGAGTCAGCCATGGACTACTCAATCTTCTAGTTACCAACAGTCTATTCAGCAGTCACAGCTACTTGCAATAATGCCTCCCCCTACAGCCACTGTTGTCCCACCTAAACCAATGCAGTTGCCCACTCAACCAGTGCCAAATCCTAATATTAAATCTCAGCAACAACAAGAATCTTATTCATTTGATCTTAATCAATACACAACCTATTCTCTATTCCTAAGTGATATTCACCTCTGATCTGGGGAAACTTTGCCTAATCCATCTCCTCCAGTTATCACTGAGGTACAAGAAAAACAATAAATCTCTAATCCAGCATATACAATACCTCAGAAGTAGATATTACCGCCATTTCCCCAAAGATTGCAAGAAAAGGAAGTTCTCACAAAACAAGAGCAAGGTTTGCATATCATAGATCAACTAAAACCTATTTGTGTTAAAATTCCATTGTTGCAAGCAATAAAAGATGTTCCTATATATAGTAAGGCACTGAGAGAAGCATGTCTAAAAAAAACCTGGAAGGAAGAAGAAGGATTCATAAATAGGGCATGTTATGGGTCAACTGGTAGATATTATGTTAGGCAAGGTTGCAATTCCAAAATATTCTGATCCAGGTAGTCCTGTTGTAAGTATATTCATTAATGGTAGCCAGATAAGAAATGTTTTAATTAATTTAGGGGCAACCATTAATGTGATGACAAGAGAAGTAATGCAACGTCTTGAAATCAATAGTGTAATGCCTACACCCATAGTTCTATAGCTTGCTGATAGCTCTACAGTGAGACCTAATGGTATGATTAAAGATGTGGTGGTTATTTTGGATTCTTGGGAATACCCTGCAGACTTTATGATTCTATCTCCAAAGGCAACACTAGGAGGATATCCGATGATTTTAGGAAGACCTTGGCTTGCCACAGCTGATGCATATATTGGATGTAGACCAGGGGATATGACTATTTCAGATGGGAACTCTACAAAAACATTATCTTTGTATCCTCCTGCACAACCCCAGTGTGATCAACAACAAGCTGTATGGCCTATTTTGGGAGAAGAATCTGAGGGAGTTGACTCTATTAATCACCTTATGATGATTAATCAAGGGCCATTCATGAAATTACATGAGGAAGACAATTATTTATAAAAAATTTATAAATGAGTTGAAACAAGAACAACAATTATAGGAGTTGGTACCAAATATTGCAAATTTAGAATTTCCTACAGCCACTGATGTATTGCATACCATGTTGCCATAGGAAGTCTATACTTCTCATTTTTCTGATGTCCCAGATTGATCTTACTATCAAGATATAAGTTGACTTGAATAAATGTTTGAATATCAATAGTGATCTTTCGGATACTCAAAAGGGGGCCCTTGTGGACTTGTTAAAATGTCATAAAAATGCCTTTGCATGGGATTACAATGATATGCATGGAATAGATCCAACAATTTGCACCCACCCTATCTATATAAAAGAAGAATTTTACCCTCTCAGACAGCCGCAAAGAAGAATCAATCCTACATTAAAATAAATAGTTAAAGAAGAATTGCAAAAGTTGTTAAAGGTCGGGTTTATCTATCATATCTTTGATATCCAATGGGTATCACCTTTGGTAATAGTTCCTAAGAAAGGAAGAAAATGGAGGGTATGTGTTGATTATAGAGCCTTGAACTTAGAAACAAGAAAAGATAATTTTTCATTACCATTTGTGGATTAGGTATTAGATTCTTTGGCTAGTAAAAGATATTTTTCATTTCTTGATGGATTCAGTGGTTACAATCAGATTCAGATAGCCCCAGAGGACCAAGAAAAGACAACATTTACTTGTCCTTGGGGAACATATGCATATTTTGTTTTTCATTTTGGGTTATGTAATGCTCCAGCCACTTTTCAAAGAGCAGTGATCAGTATCTTTTCTGATATTTCTCAAGACATCATGGAAATCTATATGGATGACTTTACAACTTATGGTTCTGAATTTGAACAAGCATTGGTGAACCTGAAAAATGTTTTGCAGCGATGTGAGGAATATAGTTTATCATTAAACAGTGAGAAATGTTTCATCATGATGCAGGAAGGAATAGTCCTTGGTCATCGAATCTCTATAAAAGGAATACAGGTTGACCCAACAAAGATTGAAGTCATTCATCATATCAATGCGCCTGTGAAGCAAAAGGATGTAAGAAGTTTCCTTGGTCATGCTGGATACTATAGAAGGTTTATCAAAGATTTCAGCAAAATTGCAAGTCCCTTATATTCACTTCTTACCAAGGATATGGAATTTAAATGGACCTCTACATGCAATTAATATTTATTGAAGCTTAAGCATGCTTTGACCCAAGCACCAGTTCTTAAAGGTCCAAATTGGTAACTTAGAAAGTGCAATATATTATATTAGCAAGAACCTATAGGGGCCTGAGTTGAATTACATAGTCATTGAAAAAGAAATGTTAGCAGTTATATATGCACTCAACAAATTAAGACACTATATCACAAGATATCCTGTATTTGTGCATATAAATCATACCGCAATCAGATATCTCATGAATAAGCCTTCAATTACTAGTAGATTAGCTCATTGGTTATTGTTGATGCAAGAATTTGATATCATAGTTGTTGATAAACTAGGGAAGTCTAATGTGGTTACAAATTATCTTTCAAGACTTCATTTACAAGAAGATTCTACAGTAATAGATGATGCTTTTCCAGATGAACATTTATTCCTTATACAAGCTCACACTCCCTAGTATGCTGATATTGCCAACTATTTAGCTGCTGCTGAAATGTCACTTCATTTCTCTCCCAAGGAAAAAAGGTTGTTAGTAGAAAAATATTTAACTTCTCATGGATTGTTGATTGTCTTTTTTATATTGGGCCTAACCAAGTCATGAGAAGATGTGTAAAGGAATATGAAACATATGATATCCTGCATGCATGTCATGATGAGCCATGTGGAGGACATTTTGCTACCAAAAGAAAAACACTCAAAATACTAAATACATGATATTATTGGCCCATATTATACAAGGATGCAACATAGTATAAAAGAAAATGTGACAAATGCCAGTGCATGGGAAGACCTACTAAATTTGATGTGATACCATTATATCCACAAATATTAGTTGCATCATTTGATAAATGGGAATTAGATTTTGTTCGACCAATTGATCCACCTTCTAATGGCAAATCCTACATTTTGGTATGTACAGATTATGTAACAAAAATGGGTGCAAGCTCATGCCATGACACATGCAAGAGATAATAAGGTGGCTGAGTTTCTTTATGAGGAGATATTTACAAGATATGGAGTACCAAGAGAAATTATATTAGACCAAGGCCCACAATTTACTTCAATATTAATTGCAGCTTTGGTCGATGAATACAATATAAGACACAAAAAATCTACTCCATATCATCCACAAGCTAATGGATAGGTAGAGGTTACAAATAGGGAGCTTGAGGCTATTCTTACCAAAATAGTATCTATTCATAAAAAAAATAGATCTCATAGGCTTTCAGAAGCAATTTGGGCATACAGAACAACTTGGAAAACACCAATTGGTTTTACACCTTTTGAAATGGTTTATGGAAAAGCAATAATGATGCCTATTGAATTTGAGCATAAAACTCTGAGGATAGCTTTACAATTAAACATGACACTATCTAAAGCAAAAAAAGAATGTATTCAACAATTGAATGCATTGGACGAATAGAGGAAAATGGCTGTGCAGCAGATGAATGTAGGGCACCGCCAAGGGTTTATGCTCTGCATTTAAGGGAGCAGTATTTAAATTTCAAATTGAACTGCATTGTCAGGGACCTTATCCCCTCTTTAGAAAACCTTGAGGAATTTTATGATGCTTACCAGACTTCTGCAACAGCTATGAAAAATTTATTATGTGAATTTTATTTACATAACTATGTTGTACCTTCAGATAGTGAGTGGAATCCTTTGTTATATATTGCTGATATCCATATAAAGACTTTAATGTCATCGATTTAAAATGAGACTAGCCTGGGGGCACAAGCCAGAGCATACAAGGATTTTGAATTTGATTGTCCATTGCCATTGAGGAAGGAAGCAAAAGAGCCAAGAGTTCTTTATTATGAATGGAAAAAATTACTGGTAAGAAATGATGTTAGGAATCTAGTGCTTCCAATGAGGGAGAAAATATAGCAGGCATATGAGCATTTAATTTAGACTGACAGTACAGCTGCAATAGATGGTTTAACTCGGCATTGGAGAAACTTGCCAGAAGAATTGAAGTAGGGAGAGCCTCAATCACTACCAAATTTCCAGGCAATTATGTAAAGAGCCCCCAAATATATACAACTGGACAGAGAGAAGACCAATAACTGGTTACCACTGATCTTTCAACCTCCTATTCTTATGTGGCCACTATTGGGATGTAGGACTACTGATAAGCCCTATAAAGCAGTTACAGAAGAAGCTAGATGGTCCAGGCTAGAAAAGATGAAAGGATTTTACTGGAATTTAGCTTCAGGAGGAACAGGTCAAGGAACCATTGGTGACCTAAGAATTAGTGCAAGAATCAAAAATTTTCCTCTTGCTGGAGGATCAACAAGATCTTAAAGTTGGGGGGCATGTTGAGTCCAAACATTGTCATATTTCTATTCTCACAACTCTTGAGCTTTTGTCATATTTTGATTTACATAATAGTAGTAATGATGTATTGGAAGTTTACTATATGTATTTCATATGTTATCCTGAACCTATTAAAACATGTTTTATCTTTGCTAGTTTATTCCTGCAGCCATGCTATTTGTTCCTCCAGCCATGTGATTTATTCTTGTTGCCATGCAGATTGTTTAGGGAAATATCATATGTGAAATTAATAGATGTCCTAATTAAATAAAATGCGTATGTATGTTCATGTATGTTATTTCTTTTGTAGTGCAAGGAATAAATTATGTTGCAGTGGATGTTCACCTATCACGCCAGTTGAAGGAAAAGATACTCAAGAAGATAACTAAAGATTGAACAAGCAAAAAAGCTGAGAAGCATAAGGAACGACATAAGAGGAGCAATCAAGCAATACTACCAATGTCTAACTTAGGTGGACATCGAATTTGTAAATACCACCACAATATGTTATGACTGTGGTTCAGTTTCGATCCGCATTTCCTGTAGCATAACTCCAGCTACCTCCTTTCTTGGTCAGTTATCTACCTCTTCTTTTTGATGCGATTTGTGTTAACTGCAGTAGATGATTTCTTTTTAATAATAAGCTCTTTGTCTTCTTAGAGGTTAGATGGAAAGAGAAGGAAAAACAGAGCAAAGGATTTTTCATAAGTATTTTTGAGTTTCTTCTCATATGGAATCATGTAATTACTTCCAAAGAACGATGAATAAAAATATGTTATTCTAAGCATTTAGAGTTGTTTTTGAGAAGCCTGGAATCAATCAACTAAGGGGGCCCACTTGGTGAGTTTTCCTATGTATTTCTTAGGATTAGTTTTCTTTCCTTAGCTGCAGTAGACGTTCTTGCATTGATTGTTCCTGCAGCCACTGGAAACAGATCCATTGACTGTTCCTATAGCCAAACCAAAACAAAGTATTTTTTGTTTATCAGCATTGAACTTATCTAGTATTGCTTTTATGAATTTATGCAGAATTTTTCCTGTATCCTTTCAATAGTTTCAGTTCTTTCTTACCCTTTTTCGCATAATGTTAGTTGCTGCAGTAATGTAGAATAGTTGTTGCAGGAACTTAGTGCATATATAGTGCAGACCCATTTCAAGTATTACGTCCCTGGGTTGACAATCAAATGAACACTAGCTATGGAAATAGTGACTTTACCAAATGAATGTCCAAACTTCAGGTTGAGACTTCAACTAGAGTTATTATTCTTATTGTTGGGTTGAAAAACTATTAGTGGTAGACTTTGCATAAAACTATACTTTTATGCCACAAGAGGAAATTCAAACTCAATATTACAATTCCACTTAAGTTGCTATTTTTTTAATATTGTTTATAGACATGAAGATGATAGCATTGAGGATGAGAGAAAAATATTAAGGGAGTATCATTTCTATGTGAGTGATTATTGGATGCACTCGGCCAAGTTTGTTCAATTTTATTTCAACATATTTTATAGAAATCTAAGAGAAAGAGGAATCTAGATGACATGACATCTTATACGGTTAGATAATTGTACATGAAAATTCAAGAATGCTTGAATAATTTATTAGTTAAGAAGGGCTCGCAAGGAATACCATATTCAACATATATGGAGTTTTTTTTAAGCTGGACATGGTAGAGGAGAACATGATGGAGCTAGTGCATGTGTTAAAATAATTATTTCTACGGAGAAATTAAATTTGAAGATAATGTAAAATTTAAACATGCATGTGCAATTGTAGATTGGTGCAATACAACGTTATCTATTGGATCAGGTGTGAACTCTACAATTCAGTGATTCTTTTGGTTAGTTGAAGAGAACATTGTGCCTAGACTTGATTGTGAGACAATTAGTGTATTGGCAAAATGACATTCATTTAAGAGTTCAAATGCAAGCACATGGACTATACGGATAAAGGAAGTTGCCTGTTTTTGTCACTTTTGTATTTCAGGTGATTTTGATGTATGTGAGAATACTAAATGGGTTGAAGATTGGAATCAAAGATTGTTGACTCCTACTCAAGCACAAGATCAAATTGACACAATTGAAGATAATGATCAACTATTTGCATCAGATGATTATGATCATGTTTCAGACCTTGTACAAAAAGGAAATCATTTAATTATTTTATCTCATATAATAAAATTAGTTTCAAACTTTTTTATATTTAATGTAAATTAAAAATGGTGAATTTTTATTCTAAAATTTGATAATTTATTAATGTTTTTTTTGTAGCACATGTATATGTTGTTGTTGCACCTCAAGACAATGAAGAGGAAACCAAATATTGGTTGGCTCGACATGTTGATACTAAACACAAATTAGTTAATACTCGAGAAGGTGATGATGGTTTTCATTATCCGACCTATTAAGTGGTAGTTGTTCGAACTTGGCTAAGGAAATATTTGACAAGGAAGATTGGTTTGCCTACTTTTGAAGATTATGAAACATACAAGAAAATAATACACTAATCACATTTGATTGTTGCAACAAATATACAAGTAGTGATATATCGCATGAGACCTAGTAATAAAAAGTTGTGGACAATTTCTATTGAAGATCACAAGAGAATTATAGATGCTTTGTAAAAAAGAGAAAATATAGATGGTACAATGGAATATATATATATATATATATATATATAAGGAAATATTTGACAAGGAAGAATGGTTTTCCTGCTTTTGAAGATTATGAAAAACACAAGAAGATAATACACTACTCACAATTGATTGTTGCAACAAATATACTACTAGTGATATACAATATATATATATATTCCATTGTACCATCTACATCCTCTATTCTTTTCAAAGCATCTATAATTATCTCGTGATCTTCCATAGAAATTTTCCAAAACTTTTTATTATTAGGTCTCATGCGATATATGACCAGCTTTATATTTGTTGCAACAATCAAATGTGAGTAGTGTATTATCTTCTTGTGTGTTTAATAATCTTCAAAAGCAAGAAAACCATTCTTCCTTGTCAAATATTTCCTTAGCCAAGTTCCCACAACTACCACTGAACCAGTCAGATAATGAAAACCATCATCATCTTCTCGAGGATTAACTAATTTGTGTTTAGTATTAACACATTGAGCCAACCAATATTCGATTTCCTCTTCATTGTCCTCAGGTGCAACAACAACATACACATGTGCTATATATATATATATATATATATAATTTCTTTTTATTGTACCATTTGATCTATGGTTTAAATATTAATGTTTGGTATATAGGTCCATCCCCTAATTGAAATTACTCAATTGTGGTACATGTAATCGAATAAGTATTTAATGCATAGAGGTATGTATACTTGTTTTTAAAATTACACGTCTTTCAATGATAAATTGATAAGTTGGTTTTAATACAGATTTTCATAACTCATTTAAAATGTTCAACCATTTTGTACTTCCATCTAAATTCTAATTTTATTTCTCCCCTTAAGCCATGTCCTTATTAGTCTGATCCCCTTAAGCCACGTGTCCTCATTGTACACCCATCCCCTTAAGCCTCATGTCCTAATCAGTTAATTTCCTCTTAATCCATATCCTAATTAGTTCAAATGATCCCATTTTAAGCCACATGTTCTATTTCTAGTTTGATCCCCTTAAGCCACATGTCCCAATTATGCCCATCACCTTAAGCTTACCTCATCCACCCTACGCTGTCTATAGTGCTCTGATAAGTACCTCTCCTTGAATCTCTCTGTGAAAATCTCCCATGTGAGAGTATCTACCACTAAGCCACACTTATATTCCTCATGTCTCAACAATGTGGAGGTCGTTCCTCTTAATAGGTGGACTGCTACACGTGCCTTTAGATTGCTCTCATAGGAGCACAATGCAAAGCACCTATCCAGGCTCAAAATCCATGCCTCTGCTTCTACCCCGTCGGTAGATCCCCCAAAAGATGGTGGCTAAAGGCGTATAACCTCTCTGATTAGATCCCCTGGATCCCGACGTGCCCTCTCATAATACACTAGTGCTACTACTGGAGGTGGTTCTGGTAGGTGAATGGACTCGGGCTCACGTCCAGCCTGACTCTCTACGGGATTAGGAGGTGGACTCCTACTGCATTCCCGTTCTACTGTTCTATGGCTCCTTGAGTTCTGGTTTTCAACATGATGATCCACTGCCGGAAGCCTATCCTGGACTATGCCAATCAGGTTCTGTAGGGCTAACAAGATGCCTCGGTTTGGGTCAACCGGTCATTTGGGAGGAGCCTCTTGGTTCCCTTCCGGAACCGATTCCTCCCTATCGACCTCTTCGTGTGCCATGCATTCACGCGTAGGGCCTCTACCACGTTTGCGAGCTTTTCGTGTTGTTGGAGGCATCCTGAAGAGAAAATAAAATAAAATAAATCAAATAAATAATTTTTTTGGAGAAAATTTTAATTTATTTAAAATTAACTAAATTTAAAAAAAATTAATATAATTTAATTAATTAAACATTTAAAGTGAAACGTAAGGGAGAAAGGTTCCTAGTGTTGGAAACCTTGCTCTGATACCAAATTGTCATGCCCAAACTTTTGGGCATAAACGGAATAATTTTTTTAAAAAAAAACTTAACCTAATAAAACTAAATTTGCTAAATAATGCATTATCATGTCTTTTCTTAACTAAGTTTGATTTTTCATTTCAACTAAAAGTAATCTATATATTAGATCAAGTATGCGAGATGATCTAAGTTAAATGCGCGATGTTAATTCTCCAAAGAATTATTATTATGTCATCAAATAATTAGAAATAATAATTTTGTTTAAACAATAATCTCTAAATAAATTTTCAAGAGATATTATTAATCGCAAATAGCCTATTAATTGCCTAGGGACTAAATTAATTAGCCCTAGCTCTTAGTGTTATACACCTATTATTTATTTTAACAATAATTATAATTTGCCTAAAATTTGGCTCTAGGGTTGATTAATCCCTTAGTGCAATTGTGCTTTAAAATTTTATTAAAGTTGGGCAATGAAATTTATCTTCTAAGGCTAACTATTTCCAAGGTATTTATTTTTATTCCCTGATAAAAATTCAAACCCAAAAAGCGATAATTATTACTCCATGAAGCTATAAAATTATATATATATATATATATGATTATCTAACTACATAGAAGATCATAAAGGGTTGATAAATAAAATAATAGTCTTGGTCAAAGTCTACGGGGATACCCTATTCAAAATTCGAATAGGGTTTCGCCCCTTTATTTTTTTATTAGAAAAATAAAAAACCTTAACTTTTTTTTTTACTTCCTTTTACACATCCCACACAATTTTTTTATTTGTTTATGTGTGTTTTGCCCTAACCCAAAAATTGGGTTAGGGCTTGTGTGTGTGTGTCCTATATTTTTTTTTTGTGCAAGATTGTGAAGGGAGCGGCGGCCAAGGAATGCCTCAGAGGGCGGAGTGCGGAGTTTTAACAAGGCATGGGGGGTGGTTATAATAGGGAAGGCGGGGCCTCCCGCAGCGGCACCTAGGCACCACTATGGGTCGCGGCCCACAGGGGTCTTGAGCCGCTCGACCTCCAACGGAGATTTCGATGCAGTCTCTTTTTTTTTATAATTTTTTTTTTTTAAATTAAAATAATACATCGTATATATATATATATATATATATATATATATATATATATATATATATATATAATGTATAACTTACTTTAGCATGCTGTAATTTCTCTTGTTTTTTTTTTTTTTTTAAACTTAATAAACCATGCAGAAACTAATAAAGAAATTAGCAACATGAAATAGATGTATTATTCATTTTCTATTATGATAATATTTAGGCTTTAATTTCTGTATTTACCATGTTTATACATAAGTCATGGACTACTTTTCTTTCCAGCACTTATAGTCTAGCATACTGAGAAATTTTTTTATTTTTTTTTTGATTAAAGCATTCTGTACATTTCTTTCCTATTTAAAAAGAACACTAACAACAATTTTTCTAAACAAATAGATTTAAAATAATTCATTGTATCATTCTTTTGACAACTAGTTGCTAACTTTAGAGATAGGGAATAAAATCTAGATTTTTTTCTTTGCACTAATTAAAATGACAAAATGTAATAAATCAGATATATTTTCTGCTAGTAAATGAAATGACAAATTGTAGTAAATTCTAACATCAACTACTTTAGCCTACGAAATAATAAAAATTAATTTAGAGGTAGGCATATTAACCCTATTTAACCATTTATTTAACTTGAATCTATCTCAAATAGGCCTAAATACTTGCTTTTTCTATTTCCAAAATTTCAATTTACATGAAGTAATAAAATGAACTTTTATATTCCAATATAACAAGAATGCATCAAAACATCATTTTAGTAACTATAGGGACTTAATAAAGGAATATAAATTTCAGTTTGCAAAAGTAACTTAATATAATAAAGCACTTCTTAATAGCATATTTAGAATAGGATGTAGTTAACATTACAAATGGGTATGAAAACCAACTAGTCTCTCTTTTTTTTTAATGAGGACTTGAATATTAAATGGATACATTCTTTTTCTTTTGAAAAAATAAATACAACATTTAGCTTTCCATTACATAGCTACAACTTAAATACATTATCTCTTTTCCTAATCTTTTCTGCAACTCAAGTAAAAACCGGTAACTTCTATCTTTCTTTTTCCTTCCCATTCTAAGCAACCTGCAAATATAACATAAGGCTTGACCATGAAGTGCTCACCTGCCAGCCTAGGCTTACTAGAAGCCACCCCTGAGCTTGGAGAACCAAGCACTAGACGGGTTACACACATACAACCACAACAAGCAAGAGATAAACACATAACAAACAATTTTTCCAACCAAGGCTACACTTCACCACAACTTGTGATGATTTTCCAAGGGTGGAAGTAGACCAAATACCATTGGGGAGACTGCAAGCATGGAACATCTCAAGCCACCTCATGGCAACCAAATACAACACAAATACATCCCCACATCCTTATGCCCCCCAAAGGCATATAAGCCATATCATCTCCCCTTATGACCCCCAAATGCATAAACAAGGCTATGCAACAAGGGTCACAAAAGAACACCCTTTAGATCACTCTCCATAAAGGAGAGCCTGTCACCCAACGCTGTCAAACTCCTTCCACCCCAAGACCATCCTACTCTCCCAAGAGTAGAAGGCCTTGGACACTCCTAATACAAGAAAAAGCATAAAAAGAACAAAGGGGAAAAATCACATTTTCTTTCACAAAGTAATATACAAATAATCAACTCTTTCATACAAGCATTTCTTCAAACATGCATATACAACATAAACAAAAAAGAGAGTAAGAACCAACCTTAATCTGCCCAAAGGATTTGATAGATCTAGTTGGGGATGAGCAGCCCAAATCCATACAATCTTTTCACCAACACTTAGCCAAAATTCTATCCTACAACTATTCTTCAAAATTGCATAATCTCCAACAATGGAGAGTGGATGATTAACTCACTAAGTCCCTAATCCTTTCCTAAGAAGGCCTTTCTCACTCTTCCCAACCCCTTGGATAGAGTGAGGGTTCCCATTGGTTGGTCTTCCCAACCTCTTACATGTTGCTAAAATTGGAAAGAGAAAAGGTAAGAGAGGATGGGGAAGAGAGTCTGACATCAAAAGGGAAGGTTGTCTATCCTAGGTGGAACCTTCTAAGTTGAATTTTCGCTCACCTTGGAAAAAACACTTTTTCAGGTGACTAAACAGTCACATGGGAGTAGTCACATGTTTAAAAACACCCCTAACCCATAGGTATACTCTTTGGACCTTTGGAAAAGCCCTAAAACTAACCCTAGGAGTCCATTTGACCCCTTAGAAACCCAACTGAAGTTAACCTACGGGTCAAACCTGAGTTGACCACTCCCAAGACTCCCTACCCAAGGAAAATTTGGGACCACACTCAAATATTTGGGATGGGCTTTGGTAGAAACAAACTCCCTCCAAGAGACAAGTCAAAATCAATGACACTAATCAGCACGTGTCAAGTGACACAATAAAATATATTATAAAAATTACACATGGAAATTGTCTCTTGTTGGATTTACACAAATTAATAAAATCAATTTAACACACATGCATCATTTACTTTCACAAATAAAATATGATACAAACGGGGTGTTGTCTCTCCAAATAGACAACCCCTGGCTTTACAAATGTACATAAGTCTAGGTTTGGTTCTCCATAATATTTCCATGGTCACATGGATAATTTTCCTGCGCATCTCAATTTACACATTAGTAATTCCAAATAACCACATATATTACTAACACATGAATTTGAATACACATCAAACACTCTGCATACAATTGACATTAATAAAACAATATCCCATATATCCCAATTAATCCACATAAGCAATTATCATGATTCTCATAATTTTGATCCAATTATAACACATGCACTGTATTTCTATCATCATAATAAAGTCCTGCAAATCCAATCATGACATACATCATCTCAAAGTAATTCTATTCTAGCATCATATAAAGTTTCATATCCATAATGCATAAAAATGAAGCATCAATATACATCAATGTTATCCAAATCATGGAATCATATAAGTTCTAAATCAATAATGCATAAAAATAAAGCATCCATAATAGTCTCATCATGAAAATAATAGAAATGCTAGGATGAGTTGGGGTAGGGCCTCACACCCTCCCCCTCTAGGCATGAACTTCCTCCTGGAGTTCATCAAAAAGGTGCGGGTACTGTGATCTCATACATGCTGCATCCTCCCATGAAGCTATAACCTCATCATAGCAATCCCACTGGACCCTAACCTGGTCCAGCTCTCGACCTCGAAGGGCTAGCGTCTGGCGTGCCAAAATGCGAATGGGCTCCAAAGCTAGCTGACCATCCGACTCCACCTGCAAGGCATCCCAATCTAGAATATGAGACTCATCATATATATATATTTCCTCAAAACTGATACATGAAACACATCGTGGATGCGCGATAGGCTAGGTGGCAATGCTAAATGATAGGCAACTAGTCCTATCCTCTCAAGGATCTCAAATGGTCCTACAAACTAAGGTGCAAGCTTAGAACCCTTTCCATAATGGATTGGTCTCTTATGTGATCGCACTCTCAAGAAGACTCTATCTCCAACCAAATAGCTACGATCTATCCTCTTCGCATCTGCATACTTCTTCTGTCTATCCTGTGCCTCTCTAAGACACTGCCTAATCAAATCCACCTATTGCTCCATATCCTGAACTATCTCAGGACCAATAGCAATTATGTCCTCTATGCGGTCCCAGTTCAACAGTGTCCTACAAGGTCTGCCAGATAATGCCTGATAGGGTGGCATCCCCAAAGATGGGTGATGCCCATTGTTATAGGCAAACTCCACTAAGGGAAGGTACTCTTCCCACCTAGTCTAGTGATCCATGACGTACATGCGAAGAATATCCTCTAACTCCTGATTAACCCTCTTTGTCTGACCATCTGTTTCTGGATGATAGGCTGTACTAAAATTGATCTTGGTACCCACAGCTACCTATAGTGCCTTCCAAAAGGAAGAAGTGAAGAGGGAATCCCTGTTGGAAATAATCTTGCGTGGAATGCCATGAAGTCTAATAATGTCTCGCAAGAACACCTGTGCTACTGCAGGTACTGTGAAGGTAGTTTGAACTGGTGACAAGTGGGCCACTTTGGTCAACTTGTCAATCGTCACCAAGATGGCATCATAGTGACGAGATGACATAGGGAGACCAATGATGAAATCCATGGATATAGTATCCCACTTCTACTCTGGTATAGCATGAGACTGGAGTAACCCACCTAGATGGCGGTGCTCTGCCTTGACTCTCTAACACTCAAGGCATCGGGCTACTAACTCAGCAATAAGCTACCACATTCCTGGCCAATGATATAACTACCTCAAGTCTGCATGCATCTTCTTAAATCCAGGATGTGCTGCATAAGGAGCTCTATGAGCCTCCATGATAATGAACTCCCGCAATCCCCTGGAAGAAGGTACATAGATGCACCCTCTATGGCATAATAATCCATCAGACTCTAAGGAATAATCCACATATTTCCCTTCTAAGGTTTCCTGAGATCGTAAAGCCTCGAAAACCTCTAAATACCATCCATCCTCTAGCAACTGCTACATTATCTAATCTCTCATGTCTGTGCCCATAGATATGGTGTATACCTCATGACATCTCCTACTTAAAGCATCTACAACTATGTTTTCTTTCCCTTTGATGTAGTGAACGTCAAAATCATACGCGCACAAGAATTCTATCCATCTCCTCTGACGTGCATTAAGATTCGACTGAGTGAATATGTGCTGAAGGCTCTGATGGTCTGAATGAAGCTCAAAATGATGACCCAAAAGGAAATGTCTCCACCTCACAAGTGCATGTACTACTGCTGCAAGCTCAAGGTCATGAGTAGGGTAATTAAGCTCATGAGTCTTAAGTTTCCTAGACTCAAAAGCTATAGCTCTGCCATCCTGCACAAGGACTGCTCCTAAACCCTCTAGGGAAGCATCTGTGCAAACCATGAAGTCAGCTAAGGGATTTGGCACTACAAGGATAGGTGTGCTAGTAAGTGCCTTCTTAAGTTCCTGAAAGGCCATCTCGCACTTCTCCATCCACTCAAATTTCTTCCCTTTATGCTGAAGAGAAGTAATAGGATGTGCGACTCTAGAGAATCCCTCAACAAAACATCGATAATAACCTACTAAGCCCATGAAGCTCCTGACCTCTGTCACACTGGTTGGCACTGGCCAATCCATAATGGCTCTGATCTTTGATGGGTCACCTAAGATCCCATCATTGGATATAACATGTCCAAGGTACTTGACCTCTATTCTAATGAAAGCACACTTCGACAAACTGCCAAACAACTGATTATCCCACAAACACTGCAAAACCTATCTCAAGTGCTCCTCATGCTCCTTCTTATTCCGTGAATATATCAATATGTCATCGAGACACACAATCAAAAAACTATCAAGGAATGTGTGGAATACTCCATTCATGAGATTCATGAAAATAGCTGGGGCATTCGTAAGACCGAATGGAACCATGGTGAACTCATAGTGGCCATATCTAGTGCGAAATGTGGTCTTGTGGATATCGCTATCCACTATCCTCAATTGATGGTACCCTGACTTTAAATCAATTTTGGAAAATACTTTGGCACCCTGAAGTTGGTCAAATAAATCATTGATCTTGGGCAAAGGATATCGGTTCTTGATGGTTACTTTGTTCAACTGATGGTAATTCATGCATAATCAGAGAGATCCATCCTTCTTCTTCATGAAGATGACTGGTGCACCCTAAGGAGATACACTAGGATGAATGTGGCCCTTCTCTAGGAGTTCCTCAAGCTACATCTTGAGCTCATTAAGTTCATTTGTGGTCATCCTATACGGTGCTCTTGAAACTGGCTCGGCTCCTGGTACAAGGTCTATATGAAAATCAATCTCTCTACGAGGCGGCATACCGGGTAACTCTGAAGGAAATACATCTGAAAATCCCTTAAGGATAGGATGGTCATCAATCAATTGTTCCTTTTCATCTTCTTCTTCTCTATCACTAATGGTGATGGCAAATAATTGGCATCCCTTTCGTATGCTCTGCTTAAGCTAAATTGTGGAAATCATACGAAGAGACATGGGTCTTTGAATTCCAGTGATTACTATGGGAGAATCATGATCATCCTCACACTCGATCTTTTTATAGTGACAATCCATCTTGTCTCTGTGGGCATAAAGCCAATCAATGCCAAGTATGATGCCATATGATCCGATTGGTGTAACTCTAAGGTCTACTAAGGTGGTGGTATTGCCAATCTAAAGCTGACATCCCCTAACCTCTATTTCTACTAACACTCTAGCCCCTAAAGCTAACTCCACTTCCCAACTAACCTCTTGTCTAATTGCCACTAGCCTGCAATGCTCCACAACCAATGGAGATATAAATGAGTCAATAGCTCCTGAATCAAATAATATAGATACACTGCTACCTCTGATCATACTTGCAACCTCAATAACCATGGCCTGATGCTTTGCCTGGCGGTTGTCAACCGCTACGAAGACCCTATGGGACTTGCCCATATCCCCAACTGTCGGCTCTGATGCTGCCATCCTCTGACTACCTGCTATCTGACACTGAGGACACTCTCTCGCCATGTGTCCCATAGCTCCACATGTGAAGCAAGCGCCACGTGCCTGAAACTACATGCCCTATGGTCTAGAGAAAGACTGTCCCCCTGTTCTACTAGAACCACTATACCCACCCCTAGAGGACTGCTGAGTCCTCGCTGGAGGTGTGTAAGGAACCTGAAATTGCTGATCTTGCCTTTGACCCTAAGACTACCACTACTTAGGCTTTGCACCCTACTGACTCTGTGGAGGCCTCTCCCTCTAGTTCTGCTATGACTGCTATAGAGGAGGGGGTTTGGAGAACCCCGATGTGTGTCTATTGTTACCCTTCCAATGGGGTTTCTGAAATCTGTATGTCTGGGGTATAGGGTTTCAGTTCTAAGACCGATCTCTTGGTCCTAAGGCTTGACCTGAATCTCCTCTGATATCAAGGCCTTCTCCACGACAACCGGAAGGCTCCCTAGAGCGGCCATCCTCACCGGTCCTGCTATGCTAGCATTTAGCCCTCTAATAAATTGGTTGACGAGAAGCTTCTCATCCTTCAGGTAGTCCACATACGATAAGAGCTCGAAAAACTTGCTCTCATACTAGGTCACTGAAAGGCCCTTCTGCTAGAGGTCATGGAACTCATCCACCCTACGCTGTCTATAGTGCTCTAATAAGTACCTCTCCCTAAATCTCTCTATGAAAATCTCCCATGTGAGAGTATCTACCACTAAGCCACACTTATATTCCTCATGTCTCCACCATGTGGAGGCTGTTCCTCTTAATAGGTAGACTTCTACACGTGCCTTTAGATTGCTCTCGTAGGAGCGCAATGCAAAGCACCTATCCAGGCTCAAAAGCCATGCCTCTGCTTCTACCCCGTCGGTAGATCCCCCAAAAGATGGTGGCTGAAGGCATATAATCTCTTTGATTAGATCCCTTGGATCCCGACGTGCCCTCTCATAATACGCTAGTGGTACTACTGGAGGTGGTTCTGGTAGGTGAACGGACTCGGGCTCATGCCTAGCCTGACTCTCTATGGGATTAGGAGGTGGACTCCTACTCCGTTCCCGTTCTACTATTCTATGGCTCCCTGAGTTCTGGTTTTCAACATGATGATCCACTGCCGGAAGCCTATCCTGGACTATGCCAATCAAGTTCTGTAGAGCTAACAAGATGCCTCGGTTCAGGTCAACTAGCGATTCAGGAGGAGCCTCTTGGTTCCCTTCCAGATTTGATTCCTCCCTATCGACCTCTTTGCATGCCATGCATTGACGCTTAAGGCCTCTACCATGTTTGCGAGCTTGTCGTGTAGTTGGAGGCATCCTTAAGAGAAAATAAAATAAAATAAAACAAATAAATAATTTTTTTGGAGAAAATTTTAATTTATTTAAAATTAACTAAAATAAAAAAAATTAATATAATTTAATTAATTAAACATTTAAAGCGAAATGTAATGGAGAAAGGTTCCTAGTGTTGGAAACATTGCTTTGATACCAAAATGTCAAGCCCAAACTTTTGGGCACAAACGGAATAATTTTTTTCTTTAAAACTTAACCTAATAAAACTAAATTTGCTAAATAACGCATTATCAAGTCTTTTCTTAACTAAGTTTGATTTTTCTTTTCAACTAAAAGTAATCTATACATTAGATCAAGTACGCGAGATGATCTAAGTTAAATGTGGGATGTTAATTCTCCAAAGAATTATTATTATCTCATCAAATAATTAGAAATAATAATTTCATTTAAACAATAATCTCTAAATAAATTTGCAAGAGATATTATTAATCGCAAATAGCCTATTAATTCTCTAGGGACTAAATTAATTAGCCCTAGCTCTTAGTGTTATACACCTATTATTTATTTTAACAATAATTATAATTTGCCTAAAATTTGACTCTAGGGTCGATTAATCGCTTAGTGCAATTGTGTTTTAAAATTTTATTAAATTTGGCCAGTGAAATTTATCTTCTAAGGCTAACTATTTCCAAGGTATTTATTTTTATTCCCCCATAAAAATTCAAACCCAAAAAGGGCTAATTATTACTCTATGAAGCTATAAAATTATATATATATATATAACTACATAAGAGATCATAAAGGGTTGATAAATAAAATAATAGTCTTGGTCAAAGTATATGAGGATACCCTATTCAAACTTCGAATAGGGTTTCCCCACTTTTTTTTCAATTAATAAAATAATAAACCCTAACTTTTTTTTTTACTTGCTTTTACACATCCCACACAATTTTTTTATTTATTTATGTGTGTTTTGCCCTAACCCAAAAATTGGGTTAGGGCTTGTGTGTGTGTGTCCTATATTTTTTTTTGTGCACTATTGCGAAGGGAGCGGTGGCCAAGGAATGCCACGAAGGGCAGAGGGCGAAGTTTTAACAAGGCACGGGGGGCGGTTATAATAGGGAAGGCGGGGCCTCCCACAGCGGTGCTTAGGCGCTACTGTGGGTCATGGTCCACAGTAGCGTCTCTGCGGGTCGCGGTCCGTAATGGCACTGCGGCATCTTTGCGAGTCACGGTCAGCAGCAGTGCCACGATGTCTCTGCGGGACATGGCCCGCAGTGGTGGCCAAGGCGGCTCCTGCAAGTCGACGCCCACAGCGGTGCCGCGGGCGCCTCTATGTGCCTCGGCTCACATTCGTGCCTCGACGCCTTTGTGTGCCTCGGCCCACATTGGCGCCTCGACGCCTCTGTGGGTTGCAGCCCATAGGGGTCCTGAGCCGCCCGGCCTCCCACCGAGAGTCCGATGTAGTCTCTTTTTTTCTTATAAATTTAAAAAAAAACAAAATTAAAACAATACATCGTGTGTATATATATATATATATATATTTATCCATTCTTTTGGGGTTATAATGGTAAAAGAAAAATAAGTTTCCCAGGCAGTGACACATATTTTTTTTATAAAATGATAAGTTTTCTCATATATATATATATATATATATATATATATATATATATATATATATTACTTTAGCGTGCTGTAATTTCTCGTGTTAACTTAATAAACCATGCAGAAACTAATAAAGAAAATAGGAGCATGAAATAGAAGTATTATTCATTTTCTATTATGATAATATTTAGGCTTTAATTTCTATATTTATCATGTTTATACATAAGTCATGAACTAATTTTCTTTCCAGCACTTATAGCCTAGCATAGTGAGAAATATTATATTTTTTTTTTTGATTAAAGCATTCTGTACATTTCTTTCCTATTTAAAAAGAACACTAACAACAACTTTTCTAAACAAATAGATTTAAAATAATGCATTGTATCTTTCTTTTTGACAACTAGTTGCTAACTTTAGAGATAGGGAATAAAATCTAGACTTTTTTCTTTGCAGTAATTAAAATGACAAAATGTAATAAATCAGATATATTTTTTGCTAGTAAATGAAATGACAGAATGTAGTAAATTCTAACAGCAACTACTTTAGCCTAGGAAACATTAAAAATTAATTTAGAGGTAGGCATATTAACCCTATTTAACCATTTATTGAACTTGAATCTATCAAATAGGCCTAAATACTTGCTTTTCCTATTTCCAAATTTTCAATTTGCATGAAGTAATAAAATGAACTTGTATATTCCAATATAACAAGAATGCATCAAAACATCATTTTAGTAACTATAGGGACTTAATAAAGAAATATACATTTCAGTTTGCAAAAGTAACTTAATAGAATAAAGCATTTCTTAATGGCATATTTAGAATAGGATTTAGTTAACATTACAAATGGGTATAAAACCCAACTAGTCTCTCTTTTTTTTGAATGAGGACTTGAATATAAAATGGATACATTCTTTTTCTTTTGAAAAAATAAATACAACGTTTGGCTTTCCCTAACATAGCTACAACTTAAATACATTATCTCTTTTCCTAATCTTTTTTGCAACTCAAGTAAAAACCAACAACTTCTATCTTTCTTTTTCCTTCCCATTCCAAGCAACCTACAAATATAACATAAGGCTTGACCATGGAGTGCTCACCTCCCAACCTAGGTTTACTAGAAGCCACCTTTGAGCTTGGAGAACCAGGCACTAAATGGGTTACACACATACAACCACAACAAGCAAGGGATAAATACACAACAAACAATTTTCCCAACCAAGGCTACACTTCACCACAACTTGTGATAATTTTCCAAGGGTGGAAGTGAACCAAATACCATTGGGGAGACTACAAGCATGGAACATCTCAAGCCACCTCATGGAAACCAAATACAACACAAATACATCCCCACATCCTTATGCCCCCCAAAGGCATATAAGCCATATCATCTCCCCTTCTGACCCTTGAATGCATAAACAAGGCTATGCATCAAGGGTCACAAAACAACACCCTTGAGATCACTCTCCATAAAGGAAAGCCTCTCACCCAAGGCTGTCAAACTCATTCCACCCCAAGACCATCTTACTCTCCCAAGAGTAGAAGGCCTTGGACACTCCCAATACAAGAAAAAGCATAAAAAGAACAAAGAGGAAAAATCACATTTTCTTTCACAAAGTAATATACAAATAATCAACTCTTTCATACATGCATTTCTTCAAACATGCATATACAACATTAAAAAAAAAGAGGGTAAGAACCAACCTTAATCTGCCCAAAGGTTTTGATAGATGTAGTTGGGGATGAGCAGCCCAAATCCACACAATCCTTTCACCAACACTTAGCCAAAATTCTATCCTACAACTATTCTTTAAAATTGCATAATCTCCAACAATGGAGAGTGGGTGATTAACTCACTAAGTCCCTAATCCTTGCCTAAGAAGGCCTCTCTCACTCTTCCCAACCCCTTGGATAGAGTGAGAGTTCCCATTGGTTGGTCTTCCCAAGCTCTTACATGTTGCTAAAACTAGAAAGAAGAAATGTAAGAGAGGATGGGGAAGAGAGTCTGACATCAAAAGGGAAGGTTGTCTATCCTAGGTGGAACCTTCTATATTGAATTTTCGCTCACCTTGGAAAAAACACTTTTTGAGGTGACTAAACAGTCACATGGGAGTAGTCACATGTTTAAAAACACCCCTAACCCATAGGTATACCCTTTGGACTTTTGTAAAAGCCCTCAAACTAACCCTAGGAGTCCATTTGACCCCTTAGAAACCCAACTGAAGTTAACCTATGGTCAAACTTGAGTTGACCACTCCCAAGACTCCCTACCCAAGGTAAATGTGGGACCACACTCAAATATTTGGGATGGGGTTTGGTAGAAACAAACTCCCTCCAAGAGACAAGTCAAAATCAATGACACTAATCAGCACATGTGTCAAGTGACACAATAAAATACATTTTAAAAATTACAAATGGAATTTGTCTCTTGTTTGATTTACACAAATTAATAAAATCAATTTAACACACATGCATCATTTACTTTCACAAATAAAATACGACACAAACGGGGTGTTGTCTCTCCTAATAGGCAACCCCTGGCTTTAAAAATGTACATAAGTCTAGGTTTGGTTCTCCATAATATTTCCATGGTCACATGGATAATTTTCCTACACATCTTAATTTACACATTAGTAATTCCGAATAACCACATATATTACTAACACATGAATTTGAATACACATCAAACACTCTGCATACAATTGACATTAATAAAACAATATCTCATATATCCCAATTAATCCACATAAGCAATTATCATGATTCTCATAATTTTGATCCATTTATAACACACGCATCCTATTTCTATCATCATAATAAAGTCCCACAAATCCAATCATGACATACGTCATCTCAAAGTAATTCTATTCTAGCATCATATAAAGTTTCATATCCATAATGCATAAAAATGAAGCATCAATATACATCAATATTATCCAAATCATAGAATCATATAAGTTCTAAATCCATAATGCATAAAAATAAAGCATCCATAATAGTCTCATCATGAAAATAATACAAATGCTAGGATGAGTTGGGGTAGGGCCTCACATAATATTTCAGGACCTCATGCATAAGATATTGGAGGATTATGTAGATTACATACTAGAGGAATAAAAAACCAGGTAAGAACATCCATCGATCCTTGAAGAAATTTTTGAAAGTCTGGGTAAGTACAAGTTGTGTCTCAATCCTAAAAAAGTGTGTTTGGAGTTACATACACACATACACATATACATATACACATGTACATATACATATATATATGTATACACATATACATACATATATATGTATATACATATACATACATATATATGTATACACATATACATACATATATATGTGTGTGTGTGTGTGTGTGTGTGTGTGTGCATATATATATACATACATACATATATATGTATGCATATGTATATATATATGCATATATATATGTATATATATATATACATACATATATATATATATATATTCATAGATATATACATACATATATATACATATATACATATACACACACACATATATATACATATATATACATACATATATATATGCATACATACATATATATATATACACATATATAGATATACATACATATATATATATGTATGTATATATATGTGTGTACATATATATATGTGTACATATATATATGTGTGTATATATATATATATGTATGTATGTATATATATATATATATATATCAAGCGGCCTTTAAAATTGTAGGGGTCCTCAAAAAATCAAACATGGATGTATATATCCCCATCCATGTTTGATTTGTTGAGGACCCCTACTATTTTAAAGGCCGCTTGATATATATATAATTGAATTAATTATTTTTAATACTATTTTTATATTTAATATTAATATTTTGACATGTAAATGGTTGTCGAATTTTAGTTAAAAGGTAATTGTTAACATTAACACACTCACACAAGTACACCCAACACCTTTCTACCATTTTAGAATGCTCTAATACTAAATATTTTGGGAAGAGGCAAGAATACAACAGTCAAAGATTAAATTTGTAGATAAAATATAATAATGTCTACAAATACAAAACACAATAATATCTAGAACAAAAAAACTATAAATTTGCATTTTCCAATGTCTCATATGTAAAACAAAATAAACAAAAAAGTACAATTACAATTATATAGACATATTAGATTCAATATTTGTTTGATTTGGAATATCGTCCAAATCTAAATGTGAGATGAGAAAAAATAACTAATTATCAAGTACAATAACAATATATTTAGTTATGGTAATCTCCTAACAATTGGGAAACTAACATGTTTCTTTGACTTATATTTTATGTAACATTAAAAAATATAAAATATTAAAATGGTTCCTAAACTATACTCTAATAATTCTCCTCATCTATACTTTAAAATCATCCTATAATTATCCATATATCCTTTCAGATCACTTATATCTATTTATAAAGCATCTTGAGCATCATAAATGTATCCAAAATATGTTTGATTATCTCATTTAACAGTGAGCTATCCTTAAATCACCCTAGCAAATAATTATGCTTCATCCTTAAATCTATGACCTTTCTAAATTTCAATGATAAGATCTCTTAATAATAGACTCGAAAATACAATATTCTCACTAAACCTCATTAAGTCTATCATAATCCTATACATATTCCATAAACTTTATAATAAGTTGTCCAATGTAGCCAAGATCTATAGCACAATGAATAGAACGATAGGAGAGACAATAGATTTGATAAGAATAAGCTGTATTCTAACCAAGATATAAAATAAGATCAATTGGATCATGAAAATTACATGTAATGTAGATGAGCCTGCTTATAAAGGAAAGACAATATGGATATATGAGCACACAATCATGACATATGGATCAATGAGAAACAAGGGTAGGTAGGGGTAGGTAGGAGAAATAACAAAATATTCCACAAGAGGTGGATAACCCACCAAAGGTGGAATGTAACAACAAGATAAGACCACAAAAGGTGGAATTTCTCCTACATGCATCATCCCTATGAGCACACTTCCCTAAGTGTCTCGTACCTAAACTACTATGAAATTCATTAAACTAAGTCAGCTTAACTAAGGTGTAATTATGAGACGTAATTTACACGAACACCCCCCCTTAAGTGCAACTTAGGGGAATATAGACTTAAGTTAACAATACAAGATGGGTCCCGGCTACTAGGCCATGTTAGGTACCCATGTACAAATGCAAATGCATGCAAACCAATGCAATCTCTCACAAACAAAGAAAGAGAGAAAAAAACCAATGGGAAACCCTCCGCCCCCCCAAAAGAGAGATGAAAAATATACAGAATAACTCTCAAACAAGTATGAGAAGGACAAAATCCCATGTGAGGAAAAAGTCCCCCCATAAGAGAGAAGAAGAGAGACCAAGTTGCCTCTGCTAAATGTAGAATATGCACCAATGGTAGAAGCTTGAAACTAAATGAATAAACTGCTCCATGGTTGTCGAACAATGTTCCTCCCCTTAGGAAGTAACAAAACTAAGGGTGTATCCATGAAGTCTCCCCAATCATGAAGATAAGATGTAGGAAAAAAACTCAAGATGTGTGGAGTCTCTGAAAACTGTTCAAGTGTCCCCATGTCGATGCTAAAAGTTACCCCCTCCAAATCAGGTGTGATGATCCACATTGCTAAAAAAGGTAATCCAAGATCTAGTGAGGATGAATTTCAAACAAGATCCAAAGACTCACATGTCTCATCTAAGGATAAAGATACCTCCAAGTGTTGTACATAAGTATCTGTAATCATGTCAACCTCAAAAGAATGATCATGTAGAGAATGAACAAGAGGGTAGAGTGTTCCCTCACAACAATCAAAGAAGGATCATTTTCATCAAAGAGAAGATGAATATAATCAATAATGTCTCCCAAATATGTAATGTAGGAATCCACAAACAAACCTGCAAATTCTATCAAGTAGTCATCCAAAAGAACTGAATCTGGAAGATAAGATATATCTTGCAACACTAAATCACAAGAAGGCAAAACTGTTACAATATCTGCATCATCAAGTGTAAGAGGTAATATAATATCAATAGAAGGAGATGACATTCAAGGCTCAAGAATGGGCTCACATGTGAGAACACCCAAGTTCAAGTACCTAAAGCTCTCCTTGATATTTAAATCATCGACATATTAAGAATCAACCTCATCAATAGAACCAAAATGTGAAAAGAAGTACAACTGAGATGCATGATCAACCAGCCTAGTTGCAATGATATATCTACTATCCAAGTCTAATGATAACTGAATCTGGTTTGAACTCAATAGTTTTTCTTGTTGCCCCATGAGTAATCTGATAGATGGAAAGAAGATTGTGTATCAAATGGGGTACATACAACACATCATTGAAGGAGTTATTCCCAATGGAAATAGATCCTTTCCCAATCAGATTCATATATGTATGATTAACCATCCAAATCTATGACATGTTGCAAGGCTGAAATGAAGAGAACATAGACTACAAAGATGCCATATGATGAGAAGATCCTGAGTCTAGAAGCCATCTCCCTAAATCATGACTTGTAGTAGCACAAAGAGCTTGTCCTTTATTTGTCCCAAAAGAGTGATCCTTGCCTTTATCCTTTTCTTTCGAAGAAGAAGACAAAGTAGACATTCTAAAAGACAAACTAATTTTATTCTTCTCAAGAAGATGTTTCAATTCATCAATATCCTTCTTGTAACAATGGTGTTCATCATGTCCCAACTTATTGCAGTATGCACAAAAACAATTGTCCTTATATGATTTTCTCTTAGGTGAGGATGTAGAATCACCCTATTGTGGAGAGGATGAGTGTGCTCCATCTTGTTGTGTCTTTGGCTTAGACATCTTTTTGTTCTTTCCTTTCCCTTGATTTTTTTGATTCCTTTATTAGCCACCAAAGCTTCTGAATTTGAAGATTTGAGAATCCCCATCTTGGTCAACTTAGATTACTCAAGTATTAACATCTCTATGAATTCATCAAATTATGGTGGAGTGTAGGTGTGAAAGCTAGAGACAAAGGTTGTATACTTAGATGGAATCTTGTCCAACAAGTTGTAAACCAATTGAGAATATTTCTTGTCAATGCCACAATCCTTAAGATTTTCTCTTAGCTCATTTTTTTTCATAGCATAATCTTGGATTGTATAAAAATCATTGGGATCCAATGTTGTGAGTTCACCATAAGGATTGTAGCCTCTAATATCATCAACTTGACCATACACTTTGGCATAAGTTTCCCAAGCCTCTTTATAGATGGAAAAAAATACACACAATCGAATCTAGAAAAACAAACTAGTACATACAATATGGATTGTGGAAATCTCATAGCTTTAATATAATACACTTCTCAATGTGAAAAATGAGGTCATCTAATACATACTTTTTCAAAGTTCTAAGTGCCATTGAATTTTTAGTGATCCATTCAACTTGAGCATTACGATCATCCTTAGGATCAGGTGGTGACTAGGTAAACTCACAATAATGGTTCCCACTTTTTTGTACATCCTGTTTTTTGCTGAAATCATATATTTTTAGAAAATATAATGATTTAAGCTTTAAGAGGTCCCAGTTCAAGTAATTAATTGAAGAGAGTTAGATTAAAGGCTCTTAGATCAAAATTTCTTCGATAGAACCTCTCTACTTATAAATCATACTTGTATTGGAGTCTCCTTTGCATCTATCATGTAGTGCCCCTCTCTTTTGACATGGTAGACCTTATATTTTTAAGCTTTCTGTGTGTGCCATAACCCTTTTTGGTGTTGGTCGATTTTGGATTTGGTTGTGATGCTTGTATATGCTTCCTCTATTTCTATATGAATATGATATTCAATTTTATGTCAATGGTTATAATAATGATGTTAATGTTGTATCTTCACTCTGTGTGTATGTTAGATGATTATAGATGGGATATTTTTGTAATGTTAAAATTTTATCTTGATGCTCTTAGATGTATATTTTCCTTGATCTTACATTTCTCATTATCTCTAATGTTATGTGGTTGTGATTGATAATTATATGTCAATGTCTTCAATGGAATCATATGATGTAGTTTATGATGTGATTATTCGATGCTATTCATATACGATATTTCATTATTGGGCGAGTTTATTTATGAGCCCTTTTACATTTATCGATGTATACTGAATTGATGTAAACTTCTTCCATGTTTTATATGCTTCGGTGAAGGGGAAAAGCATCACACTACTCTTTACGAGCAAGCTACGTCGCTTCCATTCCCTATTCACGGTATGATATTTTGTAGATTATATATATATGTTCGATAGTTTCTTTATGCAGCTGTAGGTATCGAGTATCAACTCTGCCTGAATCTTCAGGTCTGAGCGTGCTCTCCAACCTAATGGTAAAGTAGACAAAAGAGATATCAGTCAGACCCCTGTCAGGCATGCTAGTTCTTTGTTCACCAGGTCTTATCAGTCATGACCCTCTATAAGTTCGTTGTGTTTTGTGTTTGTCATAATTTGTTACTCCTACTTATAGTATAATATTTTTTGTGGAGTGATTAGTATTTTATCTCTCTTCGTATTTTGGATATGGTTATTTAATTAATTAATAAATTATGATTGTGATACTTAAAGCTTTAAAAAAATTTAAATCAATTAATTATTTTGAAAAGAGAATTTAGAAGGGAATTAAAAATAACAACTATTTAAAGGTTAGTTAATCTATAATTCATTATTGTTGTCCCATTTGATCTATTAAAAACAATTAATTAAATATTCCTTTAATAATCCTATTTTCACTTATTGCTTTTAAAAAAAATATTATTACCAGTTATTTTTTTAGAATTAAATCTAAAAAAAATAATAATTATTTATTTTAATCAATATATTTCATGTCCATGTGGGGGTTACAAAATAATTTAATTAATGGAATTAATTATTGGGGAATCTTGCATGATGGGAGTTACATCTTGGAAAAAAAAAAGGTATGTTTATTTGGTTGCTTGCTTTTAGGAAGGCAAGAAGTTTTGCCATAAATGATTGCTCTGCAGTTTTGGCTTCTCTCGGGTTTTCTGGATTAGGGGTTTTGAGAGGAAGATTTTGGGGATATTTCTAGCTCTTGCAAAACAAATTTTTGGGAAGGGATTTTGGAGGAATTGCTTGTAAAATCTGGTTTGGAGCTCATTGTTTGATATCCTGCAAATACTGCTTCTTCTCTATTCTCTTTTTTGGAAAGCAAAAATAGTTAAGGATTCTGGCTATTTCTCCTTCATTCAAATGAAAATCTATTAGCCGTGTTTGTTGTGAAGAGAATCTGGAAATTAAGATTGTCTGAAAGAAGAAAGAAATTTTTGGGTATAGATCTCAAGAAAATAGGTTTAAAATTAGGACTATTTGGATTGTGTGTTTTAGAATTCTTTATTTAAAAGACTTTACATTTTTTTGTGTCTATTGATTTTTGCAAGTTTGAAATTGCTCTTTATTTATATATTTTCATTTAAAATATACAGTTAGATTGAATTAGTCTGTTAATTTAGGTATTTGGATTCATGATTTCACAAAAATTATTTTATCTCTTTCTGTGAAATGTATTTTAAATTTCTATTTTAGATATATATATATTCATTTATATCGAAGTGCTTATCATGTAGTCCCTACGAATTTATTTTTATTGAAATGTTAACCCATAATTTCTTTGACACTGTTTTGTTTTATTTAACTATCAAAGTGGTTGTGCGAGAATCAACCCCATGACTATTGGGGAGCCAATACCCACGTAGTGGGTTCGCTCTCCCCACAGCCATGGGGGAGACTTCACCCATGGGGTGGGTAGCTTGCAGCCCCTTCCTTCCCGTGTTCTCCCTGCAACGACCGCTTTACATTCTTATGCGTTGTGCGCTATTTTTTGTAAATTGCTCGGTTGAAATATATATATTCTTTTTTGTTTTGTGTATGATTAATACATATATATATGTATGTATGTATGTATGTATGTATGTATGTATGTATGTATGAATAAATATTTTTTGTTTTATGATATATATATATATATATATATATTCGTTATGTCTCTTAGATTTTGGAATATAGAAGTTTTTAGTGAATGTGTTTAAAATCTAGTTATGTTTAAGTTATAATGTTATTGTATAAATATATGTAGATTTTATTTTTAATCTCTATATTCTTTCTTATTGTTATTGATCCAATCATGATTGTGGATTGATAGAAATGTATTTAGTTATCATTAAAGAATGATCATTGAAAAGTTAGTTTTATTGTGTAAATGAGAAATCGAATGAATTTTAATGTTTCAGATTTTGGAATATTGGGAACTTAATGTTAAATTTGAATTATTGAAGTTATAGGTGTTATCTTGAACTCCTTGGTTTTTAGCATAGTTATACTCTTTACATTTGGCTTTATGTGACCTTGGTATTGGTTTGTTTTGTCCTTCAGAGTTGGATACTTGATTATGATGTTTTAATTGCATTTAGCTTCCAGGGGCTTGGTCAGTGTTAGAGTTCCTTTTGTGCCCGTTTCTCATTGTCCATGCACATTATGACATTGGCATCTTCTTAGACCTCCTTGTAAGTCCAACCTTCATTGTTGGTCATTGATGTACTATTTCTCTTGATATTTTGAATTCAATGATTTTTTGCGTCCTAGATGGTCATTCCTAGCCTATTGATGTTATTACTCCTTTTTGGTGATCTTTTCTAGCATGTGAACTAAGCCATGCTATGGTTGGAATCCTACCACCTTGTGTTTTGGATATCATGACCTTGTGTTTATTCTAATTCCTAGGTGCATGTAAGGGGGAGTGACTTCCATTGGGGGTCGGGACCCAAAGTGGTCACCTGGGTAACTGAATGGGATTTTTATAAATAAGTGTTACCCTAATTAATGAACTTGGGTGGGTAGTTAGTTCACATTAATTAACATAAATATCTGATACTTCCTTCCTCTCAAACGCTCATATAGGTTTGGGGGTAAGTGGAGAAGTACCTAGAATGGATTCTACCAATATTATCTTCTTGAAAGGTTGGTGTGGTCCACTGGTGTACATGTATGGGGGTCGGGGATCAGGAGAGGTCATGAGGGTAACCCAAGATGGGGGTTGGGATCTAGTGAAGACCTATTAGGATAACACATGACATCCTAGTGATGACACTCTTCCCTTTGCTACATAGTGGTAACCTACATCTTTAACCTTCCATGCAATGTTGAGCTTTCGAAAGTGGTTGGTTTTCTCATGCTTGTTGTCCTTCTATGGTTTGATTGGGGCCTTTGGAGATTGGTTGTTTATTTTTTGTTTCTGTGGTGTTCTCTTGTGAGCCTCATATATATTTAGTTAACTTCATTCTTTGTGAGTATTGTTATGTTGATTCTCATGTGAGTCATGTTGGTACCCTTGTATGTCTTGCTTTCACCTAGTGGGTCTGGCTAGTACCTCCTAGCATGAGAGGCAGACCTTATGGTTTCACTTGGTTGTGTGGAGTACTTTTTACACCCATTGGGTCTGGCTCCTTCATCTTCTTGATCATCATGGCTTGGAGAAGTTTTGAATACTGTTATTGATGTACCAGATTCATGTATTCTTCCCTTCTTGGGAATCTTGGAAATTTGTAATTTGACGATCCATCATTATGTATTTTAAATTCTCATGTAAATTCTCAAGTACAGTAATGAGAATCTTATATCCATATAATGATCTATATTGTAATTTGTATAGCAGTTTCCTTGTTAATTATTTGAGATGATGCATAGCCTCGTGTTGCATCATTATGGGGCCTTGAGGACATTTGTTAGTTGATTAAATGTGATTCATTATGTATCTCCTAGCATATGTATATGTTTTTAAATTTGTTTTCTCACATTTTGTTGTTCACGGTTGTTTTGTCCTCTAGGCCTCATGGCAGGGCATGAGATATCAAATACTGATAAAAAACCAATCTTACATTAGCTATTTGGGGGTCAAATGAATTCATTTAGAAGTTTTATTTTTTTAAGTATTTAGCCCTTATTATAAGCTTTCCAAATAGTATAATTTTTAAAATATTTAATTTTATTAATATATTTTTATTTTATTTCTTATGAATGTATGGTTTTCATCGAACATGAACTTCTTTGTTCATTACTTATCGAAAAATAGTAAACATCACCCAAAAAATTTTGAAAAATATTTACGCACTAGGTATTGATGTCCTCTTTCCAACAACAATTTTTTTTTTTGCGTTACATATATAACAAGTTATGTAATATCAAGTGGATATATGTCAAAAATTATAACTAACTCAACTTCAAATCTTAAGAAATACGAAATATTGAAGATAATGTTACAAAACTAGTTGGAAACACTAGATATGGATGTTACAAAACCAAATTCGAAATAATCACGCTCATATCTATTATAGAAAAAAAGTTATGCTATACAGAGTGAGTATCGCTTTATAAAAATGTTATTTTTTGAAAAAAATTAGTTTTCGAGGGAGATAGAAAAATAGAAGCAAATTGATTCCAAAATTTTTTTAAAAAAAAATTAGAACCTAAATACAAAATGACACAAATCACTAGTTCACATCATCTGCAAATTCCTTATGACTTACGAGTAATAGGTGTCTAAATCTGAAGTCCTTTTTTTTTTTTTTTTATCTGAAAATGAATATTGCAATTTCAAAGCTGGCAAATAAGTGTAACCCACTATTGTGGGTTCACCCTATTGTTAAAAGTGGAAATTTAGGAGAACCCATAGCACCAAAAATGAAAAATCACAAGATAGAGAGAGGAAGAATCAGACAAGACACCCCCCCAAAATGATGATTTGGCACATTATACTTAGTGCAATTATAATGAAAACTTGCAAAAAAAGGCAAGGTGGACTTTTGATTTCAACTTTACAATTATCTCAAATAGGCTATAAGAGATGCAAACAAATACTGCAAGAGATCTAAACTAAGATCAAAGAAAAATACAAGTACCAAATAGGCCAAAAATGACCAAATATTGAAAGTACAATTTATTCTCAAAATCATGAAAATATAATAGCACCACATAAAATTAGAGGAAAAATTATGCACTTTAAAAAAAAGGATACCTAAAAAGGAGTTCATATGAGCCCGAATAAAGCCTCTAAATTTGCAAAATTGAGGATTGGATAGGGACAATTGTGAAAAAAAAAAAAATTGTGAAAAATATGTCCATCGAAATCAAAAAAATTCATCAATACTATGAAGAGTATGAAAAAATAGCCCAAATAAAAAAAATAGCACAAAAAATGAGCTAAAATGAACAAGTCATGGGCCTACAAAGTTGGCCTACAAAACTAAAAAGCTCATTGGAGAGGGGCTGAAAATTTCTAAAAAATTGTTGATGTCATTATTTCAGGGTATTAAAATTGACGATCGTATGGCCATCGTCAAAAATTTGCCTCCCTGCCTACGTGTCGTTCATATAGTATGAACATATGACATGAACTCGCCAAATGGAACTATATGCTGACATGTATTACTGATTTGGCAGGATGATGTGGTGGTATAGTAGCTAATGTGGCTTGTTGATTGTGTTGCCCATATGATGACATTAACTGCTTAGTAGGTAGTACAAATTACTGTGTGGCACTACGAGCTGTCAACGTGATTGCCAATTGTGCTTCGTACGAGCAATAGAAAATGGCCACATGTTGTAGTGACTTGGTAGTTTTTGTGCCTTGTGGGTGCTGGTTGGCTGCAAAATGTGGAACAAAAGAGAGCCATGTGGGGCAGTCGGTGTGGTGGCCTGAAGGCAGTGGAAGGCAGTAGGGTTGTCGGTGGGGTGAACGGTGGCTAGAAGTGTCACCTGCGTGTGTTGCTGAAAAGGGGAGATTGTGGATGCCTTGTGGGAGCTTTGCTAGGGTAAGAAAAGGTTAGAGCAAGGAGAAAGATTTTACATGGTCTAGCACCAGAGAGTGGATTCGGTGGGCACTGTGGCCGATGACATCGAAGCTACAGGGGAGCAATCGGCTGATCATGGATCTTGGGGGCTGAAAAAGATGTAATTTCAAGCAGCAGTGGAGTTCTCGGTGAGATGTGTAGGGTCTGTGCAGTCACTCGGAGGTGGGCCAATAGTGAGAAAAAAAAGGGCGCTAAAAAAAATGTTACAAAACTTGGCAGGGGGGTCTACGGATCCCCCAAAAATGATAATATTTTTTTTAGGTATTTTTATTTTGGATTTTAAAAATACTTTTAGATATTAAAAAATAAAAAACTATAAAATTACAATTATGACATTTGGCTCAATGAGAAACAAGGGTAGGTATGGATAGGTAGGAGAAATAATAAAATATTCCACAAGAGGTGGATCACCCACCAAAGGTGGAATGTAACAACAAGATAAGACCACAAAAGGTGAAATTTCTCCTACATGCATCATCTCTATGTGCACACTCCTCTAAGTGTTTCATACCCATACTACTATGAAATGCATTACCCTAAGTCAACTTAAGTAAGGTGTAATTATGAGACATAATTTACACCAACAAACTTAAAGTTGATGCAATCATGGTAGCTATCTAGATGAATCTTTGATTGGGTTGCAACTTCCAAAATTTAAAATCAGATACCTTCAATATATAAACAATACCTAGACATTGAACTCCCAAGGTTACCAAAATTTGAGATTTTTCTCATTATCAAAATTATATGATTGTGGTTCATAGAATTTTTTGTTACAAGTCATTTATAGTTGAATATCATGGATATTTTGTTCCACTTTCATTCTTTAAACAATGAGAAAATTATTTGCCATTTGTTATGAGACACATTTGTCCTAGCACACAATTATCTTGCAACTACCAAATAAGTTCACCAATATTAAATTCCTCTTCATTTTTTTTAACCTTGCAAACACCCCTATATTTTGTAGGTCAACATTAATATCCCTTTTCAACAATCTAATAGATCATATAATATTGCTATAGTAGCATTTTCACCATTAATTGTTTTTCCTCTCCTCAATCGCATCCACCACTTCCTTTATTATTAATTTATCCTTTTCATCTCCATTTAGTATTATATAACATATCTATTGGTCCTTAGCTATAAAACAACTTTCCCAAATTTTTTTAATGCTTTATTAACTTGAACAACCTATCCATTAGATGTCCTTTCTCACCATTATCTTTGTTGCATCACTACACCCATTACTGTCTTCCAAGTTGAGTACCCATTATTCAAAATATGCCTCTTTTATAAGTAGCACATATTCATGGTTATACTCATGTTCTTATTTCATACATATCTTTGCCTTTGTTAAGAAAAAAGCTTGAATCTTCCTTTCATTCTTCTCCATGTTAAAATTGTCTCTATCAAAACTTAAATATTGCAAAGTTTAGTATTGTCATCACCTATCTTATATACTTTTAGTATCTATCCCTATGCACCATTCTTCTTGTACTCTTCTTTTGTTGTTCTTAATTGTAACATTTTTTACATATCTACTTGTAACTCCTTGGTAACCTCCTTGTAGACTCACACACAAAGTACTTTTGCACTACATCTACTTTTAGAACCATGAGAATCCTCTTATCCCTACATGTAGCCTTAAGTTAGCACTCATCTTTTTTAACCTTCTCATGACACTCTCACGTTCCTTTCTCCTCAAGTGGAAAGCATTGAGAGGTGATGCATGAGCCTCACCACCATGCATATAGTTTAGTCCAAGTTATCATTGTTCATTTGTTTTCCATATACAATTTGACATTCAGTTGAGATTTAGTTTGCATTGGTTTATTTTTATAACTGCCAATTAAAAGTGGTATGAATAATACATGATAATGCATGTTGAGAGAGTCTTTTTCTTTTAACTTCATGCTATAGTCTATTGTAAGGGGCTTCAAGCTCTATAAAAGACAATATTTTTTCTATTTGTTGTCATCTGAGAAAAACCTTTCACTGTTTGCTGCAATATTTTGTGTTTATTTATGTTTATCCTCTATTTTCAAATTCTACATATTGTATTAGAGCAGGTCAATAGGGTTTTGAGAAATAGAGCTTGGTTGAAGAAGATTGTTAAAAATAGTTACCACAACCAAGAGAAGTTGCTAAATATTTTTGAAGAGAATAGAGATCGTTTGAGGTCACATTGATGTTCTATTTTTATTTTCTACCTATTGTTGAAGCCTTGCCATAATATGACAAAGGAGACCATAGAAATTGGACAAGGAGTTCATTTGTAGAAGTTTCTTTTATCAAGAATATAAACTACCTTATGAAAGGAGATCTTAAAGGAGATCTTAGCTGCAAGAAAGAAGATTAGTTGTTGTTGTCTAAGAAAGAGTGCAGCTATAAAGAAATTGTCAAAGAAGCATAAAAAAAGAGTGCATCAAGAAGTTGTTGGAGATTTGAAGGAATAGGAGAAAGTTTTGAAGATAGGAGGTTGCCATTAATTTGCGAGGTGAATATTTTTCATTTATTTTTATATCTCTATTTCATTAAAGAAAGATCACCATTCATCACTGCTAAGAGGAAGATCGTAGAAGTTAAAAGTTGGCCCAATAGATTAAAGAGGGTAGATCATGTGAAAAGTTTGTTTATCCATGGGGGAAATAGGTAAAAGAGGTAAGAAAGAAACCACAAATTTAATTTGTGAGAAATATCTTTTAACAGAAAAATTGATGGAAATTAAGAAGTGTAATTCACATTTAGAAGTAAATTTAAAGGAATTTGGAAAAGAAAGATGTGAGTATTTGTTTGAAATTGAGAAACTAGAAAAATAAATGGAGAATATTAAAGAAAAAATAAAGAATTAGAAGAACGATAAAATTGTTTGATGAAGTTAAAAAAAATGAAGATCTACAAGAAAAATTGAAGTTGTTGAAGAAAGAAAATGAGAATCTAAGATCAAAGTCTTTGGTTTGTGATGCCACATGCGATAGAAGTGATTTGTGACCATTTGATATGGACGATGAAGCTAAAGTTTCTTTAGGAAAAGAGTTTGAAGTTGAAAGTAAGGACTTGCCTGCATATACAAGTGCAAGTTGTGATGTTAAAAATAAAGGTTGTTTTAAAAAAATATTTGTTTGAGGATCATTCAAAAAATGGGTAATGAATGAAGAGTACTAGGAAAGTATGGGCAAGGAATTCAAGAGCCCATTAAGCCAATTATGAGGCCAAAGAATAAAGGTCTTGGATATGGTAAGAAAGATAGATCTGATGTTGCTAGTATTAAAATCTCAATAAAATTAGCTCAAAGAATGCAATGTTCACACTATCATAGGGAAGCACATAAAGAAGATAAGTGTTGGGATCTTCACCCTTGATCATTTTGTGGGTTGAATAATCATTGCAAAAAAATCATGTTGAAATAAAGAGATGAATGAACAATCTACAAAATGTTGTATGCAGATTGATTATGGATGGACCTATGGATCTTGTTGGAGAAAATGAACAAACATGTTCAAATAGTTGTGTAAGTCTAAGTGTTCACATGTGAACAAAGGTAGTGATAAGTCAACATTTGAATGATCTCATCAAGTAGTTGATGACTACTTGTTGTGATTGACACATTGAAGTATCATTGGTCTTATTTAGAGAAAGGAAGGGAAAATCCATGCGACCTCTCAAGAATGAGAGAATTGAGTTGCAAGGGTTTGGACTTTTCCACATTGAGTTATATTGTGCAACAAGGTCATGTCGAGTTGCAAAGATCCGATTTTCAAAGCTTCAAGATTAGTTTGTGAGTCTCAGCATCAAGGGGAGTATGTTGAGAGGTGATGCATAAGCCTAATTGCCCTTCATATAATTTAGTCCAAGTTCTCACCATTCATTTGTTTTCCATGTGCAATTTGACATTTAGTTGAGATTTAGTTTTCATTGGTTTATTTTTATAACTGTCAGTTAAAAGTGGTGTGAATAATACATGATAATGCATGTCGAGAGAGTCTTTTTCTCTCCTATTTTTTAGCCACATGCTACAATATATTGTAAGGGACTCTGATCTCTATAAAAAGACAATATTTTTTCCATTTGTGTTCAAGATTGAGAAAGACCTCTGAGATGTAATCAATTCTGAAACATTGAATATTTTTTTTTGTGTGTTTGTTAAATACCATTCCTTATTTAACTGGTTACTACAACATTCTATGTATAATTCTTTTTATCCTTTGTTTTCAAATTCTACAACAAGCTCCCTTGCCGAAGACAATCAAATCATAGAATTTCCTTGGTTGCTGCCTCTTTTTCATGCTCCTCCATTGACAATGCCCTACTCCTCTTCATCAATTAACTAAAAAGGTTTTCTATTGATATACAACCCAACTCTACACTTACAAGATGTTAACATGGCACTTCTTTCAACTCGTTACTTCTTAAGAAAATCTTCTCCATCGTTTGCTATTATTTTTGTCATATTATTTGTCTCCTTTGCTAAGATAATTGACATCAATAATGGTTGTGTAATGCCCCTACCCTAGTCGGACTTGTAAAACCCGTTTGACCTTGGTTGACTTCCTATGTGGCATTCTTGAATGGTAGGTTAGCCGTGATGCAATGTGTAGTTTAGATAATATAAATAAATTGTGCATACTTATTATTGTGCTTTTGCATCGATTCTTGTGTAAATGTAATTGTTTCCTAACCCTTGTGATAAATCTTGAGCTAACGCCCTCATTGAATATGTATATGTATATGTATGCTTGCATGAATTCATGGGTGCAGGAGATTGCAGGTACAACACCTCCTAGGACGAGGTTCATCTTCTTTGGGAATTTGTAAGGTTGAGTATACCTCTTTCATCCTTAGGATTCGGATTTGGTGGTCATAAAACTCTCATCTTGCCTTAGCCATGGACAGGTGAGCATCGTGTGCAGTTCGTGGGGCTTTCTTTTCATTGGGTTGCATGTCATGTGATTTGGTGGACTTCCTCAATTTGCGTGCCTTGTGCGGGGTAAGCGGAGTTTGTAATCCTAAGTATTTAATTCTATTTAATGAGTAGATGTACGCATTAGTAATTTAGAAATTTAAATAGGTAGTTTCTTTAATATGATTAATCGTTGATTTACAAAGATCGCTTTAATTATAACTGTAGCAAGCTTAAAGCATTTAAATTGGATTAATGTGCTCATTTACGCATTTGTGGTTGAGAAAATTAAAAAATAGATTCTTTCATGAGAATAGTCGATTATTAAAAAGGTCACTTTATTATGTTATAGCGAGTCAATTTAATAGTTAAATTTGATAATAATGAATTTAATGAGTTATGCATTTTAGAAACGAAAAATTTAAAGTCATTTGAGAAATAGAAATAGATTAATCATTTTCGCATTTTGGAAAGAAAGGGTAAATTTTATTATTTAAAAGGAAATTATTCTTTTTACGTGTAAAGTTGATATAGTATAAAAGATTGATTTTTGGAAATTTAAATTAATCAAAATGCGTTATCCTTGTTAATAGTTCAAAATATAAATGTTGGCTAAAGTAATATGGAGAAATTAAAATTAGAATTAAATAAGAAATAGAGGCATTTTAATTTTAATGAGAAAAGTGATAAGATGTATTGAATAGTGGAAAGGAATGATTTTTCCATTCTCATTCTCTTTTATTTTAAAAATAAAAATGCCTAAATTCGAAATTGAAAATTAGGGCAAAAATAGGGTTTCTCATTTAACCTAGTTTTGAAATGTTTTTGGGGGTTCTTTTTGGGAGAGCTTTTTGGGGAACAAAAAAATGGAGTTTTGTTTGGAGTTGCAGGTGGAGCTCTCCTTCAAGCCGTGCCCGAAATGCGTTATGAGGTAGGAATCCAACCTACCTTTTTATTTATTGTTGAATCAAAAAAATACAAATTTGTGTAGAATGTTCTCCATGAAATGCTGGAAAAATAGAAATGACACTACCCATGAGTGTTCTTAAGACTTAGTTTTCAGTTTTGTTGAAATTTTGGTTGTTTTTGGATTTAAGATTTGTCATGGCTTCTTGGACTTTTTGGAAGAAGGAAAATCTTTCCCAATCTATGGCTTTATTATTCTAGAAAAAAAAATAAGAAAGGATAAAAAGAAGAAAAAAATAAAATAAAAATAAAAATAAAAATAAATGGCTATGGCTGTGACTGTGTATGCATTTTCTTTCAGTATCCTCATTCAAAAATGTTTTAGTTTTACATTGTGAATCTTAAAAAATATATATATAATAAAAAGAAGCAAAAAATAAAATAAAAAAAGTTTTTGGGCTTAGGGTTTGGCAGGCGGAGGAGCCAAAGCTCGGCTCATGCCACCGCCCCCTCCCCCATTTCCTCCCCTCCTCCGTGGCTCTGCAGGGAAACCCTACGACCACTGTGGCCGCAGGGAATCCCTACGTCCACTGTGGCCGCAGGGTAAAACCTGCGACCGCAGTGTCCGCAGGGAAACCCTGTGTCCACGGCGGCTCGCAGGGGAGTCCCTGTGCCACAGTAATGCAGTGAGGGGACTGCGAGATCTCCGTGCCTTTCGGGTTGGGAGGTGGGCCCCGCAGTGCCCCCCCCAATTTTTTATTTTAGTTTTTTTTATTATTTTATTTTATTTTTATTTTTATTATTATCATTTAAAAAAAAAAAGAGAAAAATAAATAAATATAATATTAGCATTTATAAATGAAATGGGGGATGAAATAAAGAAGTTGTAATAAGTTTGTAGAAAAATCTATTTTTTTATAAATTTAGATTTTAGTGCTAAATATTATATATATATATATCAAATAATGTAGATTGCATATCCTTTTTTTTATTTGTAGATTAATTAAAATTTATTAATCTTGGATTATTAAATTGATATTAACAAACGTTTAAATTTGGAACTTCTTTTAATAGGAAAGGTAATCCTTGGAGAAGAGATCCAATATTGTCTGTATTTGAAGACCTTTAAAATAAAACACCATTGCTAACGTTATGAAATATATTTTAATAAGACGTTGTATTTCTTTTAAATAAGCTTTGTCTTTCGATTTGAATGATGAAGATCTTCCGAGAATTTTAGAAATGAAAACTAAAGTATAGGAGAGAATGAAATTTGAACCTAAATTATCTTCGTATATTTTGTTATTACTTCATCAATATGCTAGTAGAATGAATGGAAGTTGGACAATGTATCGATTTGGAAAGTTATAAGTTTAAGTTTTGTATTTGCTTTGTTAAAGTGATGGCAAACCTTGATGTATTTGTTTGGACCCTGTCGTGTTGTCATTGGGACACCTGTTAAGTCTTAGGTGTCTAAATAGGGTACTGTTGAGCAATGGACCTTGTACTTCCTTTTTGCATGCACTGTTGGTTTTGCCTCTACGTGGAAGTCAATTAGGATTTGTGGATCAAAGTGGTTGTTTATAAATTGGTTGTATCCGCCTATGTGGCAAAGATGTAAAAGACTTATAAATTATGTATTCCTAACGATATAATACCAAAGGGGTCTTGCAGTTGAGCAGACCTGGAGATGTAGCCCCTTTAGGGGTGAACTCCGAGATCATACCTGTGTTATGCGATGTTTTAGCTTCCCTTGTTTCATGTTGTAAGTTATCATGTATGGTTGTTATCTTGTAATGTGTACGATGGGAAAGTAACGAATTTAAATATAAGTGCATAAAATTATTCATCTTAACAAATGTAGTAAATCAGGTTCATGGAAGATTGTAATTAAGATTATGGGAAAAGAATTTTGATAATGTGAATTAAAAGTAGTAATAGTGGAAAGAATCTTGCTGGGTTACATCATTGGATTATCTTGTTATTAAGCATGTAAAATGAATGAATGTGAATGGTAAACAAAGTTAGAATTGATGTTATAATCCTTGGATTGAAATTTAAAAAGGATGAACCTCATATGGGTATTTACCTTCTTACCTTAGTAAATGAGTATCGCCATGTTAATTATATTTCATTTTATTAGATGAATTTACTTAGTTGTTTACATTTTAATCTTAACAAATAATCTTATCAGATTAATTTTATACAAAGGGTGAACTCAACTAGCCTTCCATAATTACAACCCAAACAAATGAATTTCTTTATGATTGCTAAAATTGATCTGAAAAGGGAAGGATTCAATTAGTTGTTTATACATTAAATCTTAGTAAAAGTATCTCTCTCATATTAACTTCATTTAACTAAAAAGAGTGATATGCAATAAGATAATTGTATTTTAATCCTAATGGAAGAACATCACTATGAACTTATATTTTAATCCTATAATGATGAACTTCATCTTGCTAACTATATTTTAATTTAAAGGATGAACTCATGTGTTCCTAACACATTTTACCTTAATGAATTGAACTCCTTCTGTTAGCATTATTAAAACTTCAATGAATGAATTCTATGGCTACTCACATTTTAACCTCCATAAAAGAACTACGACTCATTAGTTGGCTATGCATGAAATCAAATGAAGGGACCTCACTCTATTAATTGTAGTTTAATTCCTTAATGAACGAATCTCAACTTATTAACCAAACTTTTAATATTTAAGAAAGCTTTCAAATGTGGGTGGTTATCTTAAAACCAATGAATGAACTTCATTATATTAAACGCTTTGAACCTTTTTGGAGGCCTCTAAATGAAATTATGAATTTAAGTGAATTGAATAAATAACCTCTCAATAGCCTCCTAACCACCCAAAGTAAATGAACGCCTCCTAAAATTCTAAGATGACATATCATTGAACATATATATAATCATGTCATATGCATTATCTCATAACTAAGTCATCCAGTTTGTTGGATCAATTGACACGAGTTGAGTTAGGTGTAAGGTTATGTAATCATGTTGGGAAACTCCTTAGGATCATTTAGCCTTCCGCTGTGCTATCTAAGTTTTAGATAACCCCTAATTATCTTAATGTTGTAACTTATTAGTAATACTCTTAATTATTATTATATAAAAAAAAAAAATTACACTCTATTCGAGTGTTTTCAACTTAAACCCTTAGGGGTTTCCTGGCAGGGCATTACAGGTTGATTTTTCCCTCATGGTTTTCAGCCTTCTATTATTTTTTCATACAATTCAATGGTTTTAAATTCTATTTACTATTATAAAATAGAACTAGAAATTGCTCCTTGTTGTGCAATGGGTACGCCAAGGAGGTGTGGAAAGTAAAATAGAAGAATATGGTCTATTTTTGTATGCATTTGTGTTGTACATGAGGTCAATAGGTAAGCCATTTAGTAAATGATGTTTTTTGTGCAACAAAAATCTCAATGGAGAATTCATATCTTCAAATAAACTATGCATCTAGTTACATGAATCCAAACATGATTCAAACAAAACCTTTGAATTGGGAAGATAATTAGGCTCCATTACCAATATGGTCCTATTATATTTGAAATGGGGAGAGATGGAGAGGAGGAAAGAGAGGGATAAATAGAGGAGGTAAGAGTGAGAGAGTTAGAGAATGCTAAGGAGATAGATCTAGGGGAAAGAGATAGAGACGAAGATAGAGGTGGATCTATAGAAGGAGGGGGAGAGATAAAGAGAAAGAGAGAATGAAAGAGATAGATAGAGTTAGAAGAGATAAATATTTAGAGAGAGAGAGAGAGAGAGAGAGAGAGAGAGAGAGAGAGAGAGAGAGAGAGATCAAAGATTCAGTTGAGATTTTTGTGTGTATTCTAGCCAATGGTTTAAAAAAGTTTAGAGACATTGAGATCGTTGGATCAACTATCCACCTATCATATCAGTTGTACCTAGGTAGGTGTACTAGTTCTATGGTTGTTTTCGTTTTGTTTTTTAAAGTGGTGAAGTTATGGACCAAACTGTTGAAGGGGAGGAAACAATGCAACACAATTGATGGGAGGGCAATTAAATTTTAGGATTGAAAAAAGTTTATATGATTAACAGAAAAGATTTAATATTTTTTTATATTGGAGGATTTTATATCATTTTAAATATGAGATCATGAGTCTATGTTGACATCTCTTTGATTTCGAGTCAAAAATTGAGGGGTCTCCATTTTGTCAAAGTTACAGGCTTATCTCGATATCTCTTTAACTTAGAGTTAATTACTCAAAGGGGTTAGTGTTGTAGGGCTTAGGGTTTAGGGATTCTCCATTATGTTAAATTCACTTGGGGCACAATCTAATTCCTATTTCTTATATCATACCTTTGAGGATTGGAGCCTTGATGGATGGCATAATCAAGGAAAATACCATCACCCTCACCAATTGTTCTCAACAAATTGAATTACATTTCCTTTGTAAGACTCAATAATTTGATCAAAGAAAAAAAAACCAACTTGTTGAGTGTATTGTAATAGTTAAGATAGTATTTGAAGATTAAAATGTGTTTTTTCTTAAAATAGAAAGTATAAATTTTAAGTTGTTATTGAGGATGGTCAAAGTTTAAATTTGATAAATGTATGACTGTATATATGCATTTTAATCATAAATAGAATCAAAATTTTGGAAATTTTATCTTATGAAAAATTAGATTTTAGAGAGATTGTAACTTTCTTTTATAAGAGATATATATAGATTATGTCTTAGTATTTGAAGAAAAAGTTTGAATGGATAATCACATAAAAAGTTTGGTTAACAAGCAAGTTTGGCCATCAAATTTAGGCTTTAGAAAAGGGCCTAAAGTTTCTTCCACTAACTTAAAGAATATTCTATCTAGATTGAATATCTTGTATAATATTTATTTAAAATTTAAATTCTAATAATTACATATAACTGTATAGAATCATGACTTCTAATTAAATTTTCTAAACATTAAATAATTTATAATTCTTTAAAACCCTTGCTTTAAAATTACTCTTCATTTTCTCAACTAAGAAATTTAATAAAAAAACCCATATGGAAGACCAGAGCGCTAGTAATTGTGATGATTTATTACGAAAAAATAAGTGTTTATAAGGTGGTCCGATGCAAGAGTGGTTGTATAGTGTTTGTAAGTCAAAGTGGTCTCGTTCTTTAAGTTTATTGTTTGTATGTTAAGATAGTCTTATATTTTTTAAAGAATAACATTTTGTATTGAAAAGTTTGGATATAAATTATATATTGATTTTTTTATCTTTCTAGTAGTACAATTAGAATAGACTAAAGTAGTACAATTAGAACAAACTTGGAAGCCCCTATCTCTAAATATGATACATATTTCAGAATCTTCATCTTGGATTATAATAAGTTTGTATTATAATAAGGTTGTATAAGAACACTATTTTATAGGTTACATCTTTACTTTGGCAAAGACAAATTTATCGTGGGGCTCTCAAATCATTTATCTATTTAGATAATGATGCCACAGAACGGTGGGCACCCAAATTTAGACATATGATAAGTATAATTTCATATCGACTTTGGAGCTTTAAAAACAAAACTATTCATTGCTCCTCGTGCTTATGAGATAAACTGGATCCAATAAAATTCTTGAAGCACCCACCACACTGGATATATATTCTTATTGTCTGTAGAGTTTCAATTGATCTTCTAATTCTTAAGTTTAACCAATCTCTAATTTTAAATTTAAGCTAACTTTAACCCTAACTACAATTAAAAGATTTGACACATTATTTAATGTTTATATTAGATTGAAGATTGTAATTCAATTCATAAAAGATGGTAATCTTAGAATAATTGAATAAACTTTCTGATCAATTTTTATTATAAAATAATTGTTAAATCATTTAAATTTTTTAAAATTTTAAAATTATTATTATTTGTTAATTTATAATATTATTAAATACAATAGAATAAAAAATATCTTACAGAATATAAATAAATCAAAAATAAAAATCGAGACAAATTTTGTTTCAATAGTACAACTATTATTAGTATGTAAATTTCTCCTTTAAAATATCATAATTATAAGTTTTAATCATTTCAAAAATAATATTCATAAATAATTGTAATAACAATATTTTTTTATTTATATTACTAAAAACTAAAGACAAAAAAACTTACATATCACAAATTGTCAAAAACAATTTTACGGGTGAGATCTTTCCCCACTCCATCCTATCTTCCTCAATTCTACCAGTGAGATCTTTCTCTCTTCTCAAAACTGTTAGAAAATCTCACTCCAAACTCGTCTTATTAACCAAATACCTATTAACAAAACTGGCCTCTCCTCACTGTACTCTCAATCATCCAATGGAAGCACAACAAATGTCATTTGAGATCATGTAGATCATATTTCTAATATCACCGCACATATTTATTTTGAACCCTAAACTCTCACTCTTTATTGAAGATACAACACATGGAGAACACAAAATAAAATAATATTGGTGCACATAGATAACTAAATGTGGCAAAGGACGACAAACATAAAATCCAGAAACCCTAAAAACCAAGAAAAAAAATGAAGGTCGTGGGCAAAAGCTTAGTGAAATTGATAGAAAGTTCCTCACATTGAACATAAATGGGTATACTTCTGACCATACATTCACTTCCCAGCATCTATATCTATTGAAATTATATGACTGACATGGCCCTCTCGTTCCTGAATTAAGTTTCTGCCAGGTCATTAAGCTATGATAATATGAACTGAAACAAAAATCAATATAAACAATATAACCTCTTCATCTTTTATAATCTTTTGTTATCTTCTAAAATCAGTAAATACATATATAAAATAAGATAAGAGCGTGTTCTTACATTGTAATAATGTTCTTTATTTTGCAGAACTTGATAAAATATACTACAATACAAGAAAATATATCATGATGTTGGGGATGTGCACATCAAGTTTGATCCAGAGAAAAAGACCTATCAGATGATTGTTATAATTGCAAATCTTTATCTTCAGAAAAAAAAAATTAGTTGTTTTGATTTATAGATCTGCTGAACAGAGATGGGAAATCAGAGACACTCACTTAGAGCAAAGAGTTACAGAACATAAGACAGTTAGCTTTTTTGCAAGCATTTTAATGCAGAACCAAAAAATTTACTGGTTTTCTGAAATAGGGAAGAATCATCTGAATGGAGATAGCAATATCAAGTTTCTTTATATTTTGGAAATGCAATGTGTAATGCACAAGACCTTGAGAATTGTTATGTACAAGGGCAGAATGATAATGGTTTGTAAAGCTGAACCAATGGAACTCCCACCATATGCACATGCTTTGATTTTTTACGAGTTTGATGAGGTTGGCTTGTAGTGGAGATCTGAAACTGCTTTATAGTCAGATTTCCAGTGCAAACCAAGCTTATCAAACTGATAAAAAAATCAAACCCTGTGCATATGCGGGAATATCCATTGGTTTGCTTTTACAAACCATTGTCAGTCTTCCCTTGTGCATATCAATTCCCAAATTCTACTGCAGTTACACTGGCATCCCTAAAGTACAAAGAAACTTGTTACTCCAATCTCCATTCAGATCAGTATCCCCATTTTAAAAAAAACAATAGATTTTCGATTCTGCAGAAGAATGCTTGAAAAAAAAACTAATTTTCTTACTTCTGTTTACTATTTGATCGAAGTGAACATCTCTGCTTTTCCTTATCCATTCTACAGATCTAAAAATCAAAACAACAATTTCTGAGAAGATAAAGACTCAAATTATTACAATTACCCAATAAATCCTTTCGTTTGAATCGAACTTGAGGTGCACACCCACATCATCAGCCACTGCATCTCCACTCCTCATTGAACTTTATTTTAATCGGATTCTCTCCTGGACTTCTTCATCTCTCTGTGAGGTGCGTCTAACAAATCCCTCTGGTTAAATAGAATTAAAACTTGCATTGCAAGAGAAATTAGGGTTATTTCGAAAACGTCGGTGTTAATTTTTTTTTTTTGAGCCATGCATTATTTTCAACCAAAATTTGACTTTCTCTTGCGAATTTGGCTTTGGACGGTTCGGAGTGTTTTCTCCATTACTAAGCACCTCTCTTCATCTGACAAAATAGTGAGAATTTTGGAGCTTATATTTAATGGATGTCCAACCAGAGTTGGTGTTGAGGAGCATTTGTCAGAATGCCAGCCCAGGATGGGAAAAACGGAGAAACTCGCGGATTTCCAAAGTTGAGTTGGTTTCGATTTTACTTTTTTTTCGTTTTGTCCGAGTAACGCGTCCACTAGAGATTGGTTCTCTAGTTGAGCTAGGTGTTCACCCCTATACCATTTGAACATCAGCCGATCTTATGCATAACCAATAATGGAAGATCTATATATATATGAATTATTTTCTTACAGCATAATTTAAATCTTTACAATTTAAGATAATATTTTTAAAATTAATTTAAATTTTTAAATTTTTAATATTGTAGACTATCTTATCATTCAAAAGTAATTTTAATATTTCATCTTATATTGCATGTTTGAAACATTTTTAAAATAAATTTTAACGCTTAAATCTGACATTGCTTATTATGTGGAAGCCTACTTTCAAGAAGACATTGCTTATGATGTTAGAGCCTACTTTTAGAAAGACATTGCTTATGATGTCAAAGTCTATTTCGAGGAAGACATTGCTTATGATCTCATAGTCTTTTTTTAGGAAGGCATTGCTTATGATGTTAGATCCTGTTGATGTCAGAGCTTCCTTTTAGGGAGATATAGCTTATGATGTCAGAGCCTACTTTTAGGAAGACATGTTAGAGCCTGCTTTTCGGAAGACATAGGTTATAATGTTAGAGCTTGAGCTACGGTAGACTTGATTCCTAGTGGATCCATTAAGAAAAATTCCACTTCACTTGTTGAAACCAAGGACCCATTGACTAAAGTAATTTTAAAATTTAAACTTAGAATGCACATGTGGACTATCTCATTTTTAATGTTGTGAACTTCCTTATTATTCAAAAATAATTTAAATATTTAATCTTAGGATTGACATGTTAGTATTTAATGTTGTGGCTTATCTTGTTATTTAAATAAATTATAGCACTTCACTATGGACTATCTCATTATTACTACTTCTGTTCAACTATTACTATTGCAATCACTATTTATAAACTAGGGATTACAAAAAATCTTTGGATCAATTAGAATGTATTATTTTTCATATTTAATTATCAAATTATATTTTTATATAGTGTATATGCATATTTTTGAAGTTTTAAAATTGACAAAAAAAAATTGTGGCTATTTGATTGCCCAAAACAATTAGAGCCTAAGTGGATTTCATGGATCCACTACCAATGTGTAGTTTATTAGGCCATTACTGTTGGTGTGAAGTTTAAGGAATAAATATACCTCACAATGGGAAACTTATCTTAATTCCTAGTTTGATAGGTCTCTCATGCATTGAAGTGGACATAGATTTGAATGTGTATTATGTTACATAATATACTATTATTTAACAAAAAAAAAATTTACACAACTTTATTAATTAATATGATAATTATAATTATTATAGTCCAACAATTTTTTTCTTTTCAACATTAAAATATTGATATGTCAAAATACAATTGGAAAAATTGAAAATAAATAATATATAATTAACATAAATATAATTTAATTAAAATATTAAATTAAATATTACATATTATTATTATTGTTTACTAGTTAAAAACAGAGAGCAAAAAAGAAGAAGAAAATGTGAATCAATAAAAGGAAGAAAAAACATACGAATTTGCGAAAGAAAGAAGATGGGGATTGTGAAACTGTCAAAATGGGAGGAGGAAGAGGCCAACTACAAATCAATGAGAAATCCTTGTGGTTAGAAAACATTGATTTGATAGATAATGTAAATCTGGAATGTCTAGAAGATTTGAAAATTATTTGTAGGTTTATTGGGCCTAAATAAATTTGAGCAAAAATAAGGGTTTGGATTGAAAGTTCTTGGAATATAGAAGTGATAATCAAATTTATGCCAAATTGATTCTTTACTATTATTTTTTCTAGTAAGAAAGAATGGGAGAAGGTGTTGCAAAGAGGATTGAGGTTGATGGACAATTACTCATTGTATATGAAGAAGTGGTTCCATAATTTTAACACACTCACTGTAGATCCATATGACTCCCAAGTTTGGATACAATTGTATGATTTTTCTATAGAATATTGGTCTAAAGAATGTCTTGAAAAGGTCAATAGATCACTGTGGACATTAATCGACATTTATGCAAACTTGGATAATGATGATTCATACCTCTTTGCAGGGATCAAGGTGGCAGCAGTAAGGAAAATACCAAGTGATGTTAGGTTTTGTGTTGGTGATAGACATTGGATTCAAAAATTGGAAATTAAAAAGGAAAATCTTTTTTTTTGTCTTTAGTGTAGTCAAAGAGATCATATGATATATGACTGTAAAATATCCCCAAAGACAATGGAGAAATGGATTCCTAAAAACACAAACCTTAAGGAAAATTTGGGAGCATATGTAGGAAAGGAAAGAGTAGTTTAGAAGGGAATGGAAAAGTCAATACAAAGAGGTTTGCATGGAATGGAGAAAGGTGATGAAACTCATGGGAGTAGAAGACATGAAAAAAGATGCCTCTCCTAAGGGATTAAAGGATAAAACTATTAAGTAGGAGAAAAACAATAAGGATTTAAAAGATGTAAAGGATAATGATAGTGAGGAAGAGTGGGAAATAGATGAAGAAGGCACATAAAATTATGAGTTGGCAATTATGGATCCAATATGTATCAGTCAAACGATGGTGCAATTGCTAGGAAAAGAAAATAAAGGTAGGGGAAGGAAATCCAATAAATAAAAATGAGAGGATGAAACAGGGGAGTAAGGATTTAGAAGAATCTAAGAATTTTTGAAAAAATCCAATTGCGTGAAGGCCTCCCTTGGAAAGAAATGAGTCTCATCACATGCAATGAGAGGCACCTTTTGACCCCTAATAAATGACACTTAATCAATTACTATTTGGATAAAATTGTAGTGGATATTGCGATACTCTAAGAAACCAAAATATGCTTAGGGAAAGGGCTCAAATTTGTTAATTATTGTCATGGATGCAAACGATCATTTGTGGATGTACAAGGCAACTCTGGAGGCATGGGCATTTTATGGAATCCAGATACAATGTTGGTGAATGTGGAAATGGCGAAAGATAACTAAATGATGTGTAAGGTCAAGTTTTGGGTGTCAAATGAGGAACTATTGTTAATTAATGTCTAACAACAAACTAAAATAGAATAAAAAGGAATTGCTATGGTAATCCATCCCATGTGTCTTTAAGGATCAAAACTAAGATTAAATAATCCTTGGTTGGGACTTCAACACGATTTTAGATTTATGTGAAAAATTTGGAGAATTAAAAAAAAGTAAATCGATCCATGATATATTTTAGATCATTTTTTGAGAAAGTGGAAGCTTTTGACTCCATCGGGAAAATAAAATCTTACACATGGACAAATAGAAGAGAAGGGTTCACAAGCATATTAGAAATGATGGGTAGGTTTTTTGTTAGAGGTAGTTGGTTAAAAGATGATATTGCATGGGCTGCATCTATCCTTCCATTGTCGATCTTCGACCATTATTCGATGTAGCTAGAACTGAAAGATAGCATGAAACAAAAGAAATGATATTTTAAATTTGAAAATATTGATGGTGGGATACTACATTGAAGGTTAGACTTGAGAATTGGTGGAAGGAGAGAAATTGTTTTCAAAGAATATTTAGCTTTCATTTCTTGAAAAGATTAGGGTTAAAAATAGTTGAAACAATGGAGTTATGAATGGTTCAACAATATATTCCAAGCAAAAGAATTGGTAGAGAAGGAATTGGAGGAGTTGAATGAGAAAGTAATTAAAAAAGGTATGTTTGCAGAGAGAAAGAGTTCAAGGGTAGACACGTGGAGCTATTAGCCTGAGAGTAATTATATTATAGAGACAAAGCTCTAGAGAATTGGCTCTCTATTGGTGATAAAAATACAATTTTTTTATTGCATTAGTTAGACCTAGGAGGGAAAGGAATAGAATCAAAGAGATCAAACTCTCCAATGGTGAGTGCAATCTTGATTTCATAGAAATTGAAGAGGAATCTATTAGTTTCTTCAAAGAATTATTAAACAACAAAGACAATGGGATCTTGAATTAGAATGAGGACATCCTCTTAGTTATACCAAACTTCCTAAGTTACGTTGATAAAAAGATGTTGATGAGAGATCACAATGGATGAAATTAAAGTAGCAGTGCTTCAATTACACACTGAAAAAATTCTTGGACCTAATAGCATGCCTACAAAATCTTACCATACCCACTAGGAATTCATTGAATAGGATGTGTGGGAAATCATAGAGGATTTCAAGAAAAGTGGGAATTTTGTTTTGGATATTAATAACACCATGATTGCCTCATATCTAGGGAAAAAAATTACATTGATAGTAGATTATCACACAATTTCCCTCTAGAGTACTATCTATAAGATGATTTCTAAGCAAATGGCTACCTAATTGAAGAATGTGATGAGGAAAATGATCACCAAAGAACATAACACCTTCACTCTAGGTAGGGAGATTACAAATAGAATCCTATTGGCTATTAAGACAATTAATACAATATCTATAGAGAAAATTAGAGGTATATTTATTAAATTATATATAAATAAAGTCTATGATAGGGTGTAATGGCAAATTCTATTGAAAGTTCTAAACTAATTTGGCTTTTGTTTAAAATAAGTTGAGTTAATTAAGATACACATCTCTACTCCTTGTTTCTTTGTCTTGGTAAATGTATCTATGTGTGATTCATTTTCCTCTTCAAATAGATTTAGATAAGGAAACCCAATTGTTGGTGTGATGGTAAAAAAATATGGTTGGCAAAACAAGAAAGATGAAAACCTCTCATTATTACTTAGGGACCATTACATTAAAAGAGGGACAGTGTAAATCTAATATATCTATCCAAAAACCAATAAGGATAAGGGCTAAAAATTCTATTGGATTTACTAGATTAGATTGGACTACCCTCTTTTTAATTTGAATTGTAAAAATATTGAAATTAGGGTATGCATTATAATTGATGTAAATATGCATGAATAGTAAGATATAGTCATCATATCATGCCACAAACTTGGATCTAATTATTTTAAGAGTAATTGAACACTTGTTCACAGAAGGAGCTCCTGATTTGTTAGGACTAGTATGGTGGTCGGTCTAGTCCTTCACAATTTTTGAACTCCAATGGGGGATTGATTCAACACTATGAATAAAACCAATTCTAAATATTGTAACTTTGTACCTGCTCTTGTGCAAAATATTGAAGGGAAATAGGTTGGTGATATGGGTTTGCCTTAGCCAAAACCCCATTTTTGGAATTAACCATGAAATAGAAATGAAATATGATTGAATTGCTATAATGGAAATGTTATCCTTATGAGGGAGGTGTTCAATAATGACTGAAACACTAATTCTAAACTTCCTTGTGAATTTTTGTTTGTCTCAACAAAGAATTAGGGTTTCATGAAGTCTTAAACAACATAGAACATGAATGTCAACTCCAATGCTTGAAAAAGACTGATTGCTTGCTCACTTTATTGAATTCTTGAATTTATGTGTGTGTATACTTAATTGTATTGAATGTATATCAAATTGAGAGGGTATACCTCCTTTTACATGTTTTTGTCAAAAAAAAAAGTTAATTTTCCGACATGAGTCAACATGGAGTCCAAATTCTTTGCCTAAGCTTGTGACCATTAAGGGGCCCAAAATTGGGTCCTAATTGGGAGGACTAGAGCACTAGGATCTCAGGTCCTGAAGGGACTAGGGTGTCATGCCTTGGTCTTTCTGAATTAGAGATAAAATATTGAGGGTAGGATGAAGTGTGAGGTGAAGATGGTGGCAACATTTCATAGTATGAGCAGAATTAGGTCCCAGTCAGGACCTGGGGCATAAACTCCAAGATGAGGGCCCAAACACAAACAAAATTGTAAGGGAATACAATTTAGGATTCTAAATTTAGCCCCCACTTTATTAGGAGTATGAGACTAATCATACTCTTGGAAGAGTATAAAGGTTTACACTGAAAGACTTTTATAAAGATGTTAAGGAGGAAAGACACACCAAGTTCCTAGTGGACTTTAGGTATCTTACTACTTCAAGATCAAAATAAAAGTGACATCATAAGAGAGAGAAAGAGAACCATGACTACAAGCATAGTAAGGTTCACTTACTATGAGTCATGAAAAGAAAAATACCAAAATTACCAAGCAAAAGGATAAGTTCTCAAAGTAAATTGAGTATTGAGATATGCAAAAGAGAAAAGCATTGAGAGGAGTATATGCCCCCATGTTAAATATATCGCGTATGCCACAATGATATAAATTGATTTAAGGTAGTATACATTCATCCAAAATAATTGAGCATGCTATTACAATGATATGCCCCCAAGAAGGATACATCAAAGGATAATAATCACAAAACACTAAACACATAACCTGGTTCAACTTAACTTTGGGGTAAGTATGCTCTTATGATAAATAATGTATATCATATATATATTTGTATTGAATTGTCATCATCCCCAAAGAAAGTATAACCAAAATAGAAGAAGGACACATGTGTCTTTTGAGTCAACATGGAAGAGACCAAAGAGGTCTCAACACTTTGCATCATCCTCAAGTAGACAACAAAAGGGACAACAAATAGAATAATTGAGAAACAAATAGAAGAAGATTATAAACAAGAAAGAGGGGAGAGATAGAATCTAAGGTGTGAATGAAGCTAATCAAGCAATTCACCTGCCTCCCAATCTTGTTCAACATTGTTTTGGGAAGGTGGAAAATATGCAAGAGGAGAAAATTAAAGCACAACATATGGAGATAAAACAAATTCCAAACAAGGACCATGCTTTAATGATGGATTTCTTTGTTTGTTGCTAGGACCTAGGATTAATGCTTGTGAAAATTGTTTAGACAAATCATTGTCATCATCAACGTATTCATATTCATCACTTGAATCAATATTGTTAGCATGAACATCATTTTTATCCATCTCTAGGATATTTAATTGGAATAGAACATGAAGCATCATCTTTCTTAGGCATTTTACACCTTGGTGATTTAGGTTGAACTTCCTCCCCAGGGTTAGGTGAAGGATGGACAAATGGGATCATATAAGCATTTGGTATCTTAACATGATGTCTTGGTTTTGGCTAAGGGTTTTGAAGGTTTAGGATCAATAGGCATATGATTCTTCTCTTCATTTAAATAAGGATGCATGGAAGAATGTTTTTTAGGTTGACAAATAGGAGATTCTGGGAGCTTCCCTTTGTGACTTGTAGGAGGTGGAACTACAGTATATAAAGGAGTAATAGAGGGTATATGGAGTAGACCAAGTCTATCATGAGGAGGAAGAATAGGTATATCATGAATAAGAGGAATGAAATTAGGATCTCTAGGCTTTCTCAAGGAGAGGATCATATCATTCTTCAAATTTTGATAAGATTGAAAAATAGAATCGCTTTGAGGCTTAGAAGGTTGAAATTGTTTATTCCAAAAGTAATCAAGAATAACATTTCCATGCCTCACCATGGGTTGATACATGATATGATTAAATGTTATGATTTTGTCATGAAGAAGGAATTTCAAACACTTATGAACAGTAGAAGGGATTGCTTTCATGGAATAGAGGCAAGGATGTCCCAATTTCATACGAAATTGAACGGATGTAGGAATGATAGAAAAATTGACATCTAAGAACTAAGTACCAAACCCAATGGGAAGAGTAATGGAAAAAATAGAGGGACAAGAAAAACCATCAAAGATCTTAATCACTACATTAGATTTATCATATGTTACTTGATGCAATTGTAAGGTATAAAGATATTATTTAGTTAGCACATTCAACATACATGTTGGATCAATGAGCACCCCTCATGAGAATCCCTCATGAGAGTATGTCCTTCATCCTCACAATCATATATAGTGGTCCATCATGTGCTTCAATAGTCTCACTAGGATCAAAGGTAATACATAAGTTCTTAGAAGGTGTACATTTATCAGTAACATTCATCACATTATTAGACTCAAGGCCAAGATCATTAGTAGAAAAGGCAAGATGCTCAGACTCAATCACATTAGTAGCATTAGAAGGAAACAGATTAGTAAATATTTGGAAGTTTTGATTTGGAGAAGCTACGGATTTATTTTCTTTGTCATTCACACTATCTACAGATATGGTATTGTTATCAATAAGGTCCCAAATTCTACTCCTTAGAGAATAACACTTTTAAGTGCCATGACTAGGTTGATGATCATATTGGTAAGAAGCTTTGGAATCATGATAAGGTGGAAAAGGCTTGGATGTGTCAATTGGTTTTATGGGAGGAATTTTCAACACATTTTTATTCAATAATTGTGTCATAATGCTATGCAAAGATTCAGAAAGAGGAGTAAATTATTTTCTAAAATACTTGGATAAAGGAGGCACACCTGTTGTTGTGGTTGATAGATAGGTATTGTTTTTGTCATTGAACTTGATGAATCCCTTGTTCAGTTTAAACTTCATAAAAGGTTTTTGAGCACTTTAATTCTTATCAATCGAAGCCATTGACGAAGATTTTTTTTTTTTAATAGATAAATAGCTGCAGAGGGGCAACACCCATTTTTATTACCTTTTAAAAAATTTACAACCTGGTTCAAAAAAGGAGCGGTAGGGAGAAAGAACCAGGTGAAGAAAACCCCCTACCATTGCTCCATAAACAATCATGGTTTGGCAAATAAGGAAAATATTGTTGATAAAGAGCAAGGCCCATGGCCATCAACCATCCGCTATCCACACCCAGTCACTATTTAAAAACCTATGCTAATAGTATTAAATAACAGTCTATACAAAGTTTTAACAGACCCATGGCCGTCTTCAAAAAAATAACTACCTGATAAACATCATTTATGGGGACGCCAAGGTGGTTATGGTTCCCATTTTTGTCGAAACCCTTCAAAAATTTCAAAAAACTCTGTAGTCATTAAGCTGGGCAGAAGTAAAACTATGGAGCCTCACCCATAGCTACTCCCAAGCATGCAATGATGGGGTCATCGTCCTGCTCTGAGCTCAAGTCAAGGGAAATGTGCTCTACAACAAGAGTGGCATCCAGAATGATAGGGAAATCCTTACCACAGGTGGTGTGTGTTCTAGACTGAGCTTTATCTTTGGGGTGCCTACCATCATCAGGAATCCATGCATCTGCACTGCCAAAGCCCCACTGGTTTCCATCCTCAATATTTCCATTTTCCAAAATTCCAATGTCCCTTCTGTCGACCAGGGCTTCATCTTGCAAATATTTGCACCTCCAAGTTGAAGTGAACCTAGGTTACAAACCAGCTACCTTAAGAAGGAAGGAAATGTTCCTTTCTTTCTTAGGCCATGACCTAGTCAGAGCTTCAAAGTCCAGGGAGTTCACAATGACATATTTTTTAACCTCTGCTCCATTCCCTAATCTCATGTAGAAATTTTGAGGCAAGGGGGTTCTGAGATTCCCATCCACATTGTCTAATGCAAAGTCAATAGCCCCTAACCATCTGTGTTTGAAGGTCATTTCGGTGATATTTTCAGCCAATTGCTTGGAAATGCCCATATACAAAAGCATTATGAGGAAGAAAGCTGCATTGTCGGTGTTGGTTCTATATCTATGGAAGGCTTTCAGGAATTCTGCACCCAAGAATTTCTTAATGCAATGTAGAATTAGAGGGTGTTTGGAGTTGAGAACTTCCAGCATCCTCTTATCTATAACTTCCCCTAGGAAGGCCATCTGCCGGCAAGTTGCTTCTAGTGGGATGGGGGTTTCCATATCTTTGCAGAGAGCTGAGTAAGAGATGTAGTGAAGGAATGAGGGGATATCTTTCTTAATTTATGTTTGCCCTTCCAAAATCTTGGAACTTGAGGGCGAGCTTTAATTCATGTCGCCTTAGCGTCCCCATAGATCTTGAAGATTATGTCATTATTAAAGCCTTATGCCACCTGAGTCCTTTTTCTCGAGGCATTACATAGCAAGGATATCCATATCACGTGGAAGGGATGTTGTCATCATCGCATGATGCGGATTTAGACAGTCTGTCCACTTCAGTATTTCCTTCCCTATAAACATGACTAATACGAAAATCTTCCACCTTATCTAATACAGCCAATATCGGTCGTAACCATTGATTGAGATGCCAACTTGGCATCATTGATGACATTCAAGGAATCGCCTTCCAGGTGAATATTTTTAATGCCTGACTCCACCCCTAGTAGTAGTCCACGCAATGTTGCTCTGAATTCTGCTTCATTGTTCATTTCCAGGCCAATACCCTCTGTTATTTCTTTAATACAAATTCTCTGGGCATCTGTCACAATACATCCAATACTGCTTTGGCTAGTATTTCCAGCGGAGGCTTTGTCAAAGTTTATTTTGCATCACCCCTCCTCTGGAGGCTCCCACTTGACCTTCAGCCTTGGGTTGCTAGCTGCATGATGGTTCCCATTTCCGAAGAGGGTTGGGATTATCAGGTCTGGAAGGGAAGTCATTAGTTTTACATCCCATTTTGACAAAATATTATGTTTCAAAGTTTTCTTCTTAGAAGCTTCGTTCATGAGTTCAATCAGGCTTTTCTCAATTTTCTCGCATAATACAATTTGAGGCATTTATTTGTCCTGGAAGATTCTGTGATTGCGTTCTTTTGATGTTTCCCATATTATTAATGAGGGAAGGATGTTATATATATTTCCAAATAGTGCCTTTTTTTTTGGCTTTGGGCCATATCTAGAACCACTCAACAATTCCTCTTAGAAATGGGCATTGTAATTTTAGTTTTCTCATAAAATGCCACCAGCATCTATTAGAAAAATTGCAATGTAGGAGGAGGTGGTCCGTGGTTTCCTCATTTTGCTAGCATAAAACATATCTGCTTGACCCTTGGATCCCAAATTTCCTTAATCTATCCCCTGTTAGGATGTTTTTTTGATATGTCATCCAGGCAAAGGACCTAGCTTTAGAAAGTAGGTGTTTATTCCAAAAAAGGTTTAATGGCCACTCTTTCCTGTCAATTGTAGCTTCTTTTAACTTATAGCCAAAACATACTTTATATTTGTCATCCATAAAACCAAAGCATTGAATAATATCCTCATCTAAAGAAGGACATATTAATATATCGGTTCCTGATTACTTCGTTGTATATGTCTTTGTGGACTTGATCAAGATTTAAGGGATCCACAGACTTCCAATTCCATTTGTCGCAACCATTCTCATTTGTAACAAAACCATAATCACAGACCTTTTGTCCCTAGAGGCTACACGTTTCTCTCATTACCATCTGAAGAGTAGGATTTTGACTTAGAATTTCCTTACCCCCCAGGAGTCATGCAAGAAGGAGGCACTTTTTCCATTCCTGATTTCCCAAGAGGCATGATCACTGAAGATTTCTCTACAAACTAATATGAAATTCCAAATTGTTGATCGTCTTAGAGGATTGGCAATGGTAAGTATTCTTTTGGGCTCCATTGAATCTAGGTATTTCTTTTTGAGGATCCTAGCCCATTTTTGGCTACCACCACTACATATTTCCTAGAGCAATTTGGCTCCCATAGCAAGATTCATCAATGATATTTGTCTGATACCAGCCCCCCCTGCAAATTTTAGTTGTGAAATCTTATTCCAAGCAATCAATGGGAATTTTCTTTTGTCGTCCGAGCCATTCCACATGAAGTTCCTCATGATCTTTATTAGTTCCTCTTCAATATTCGAGGGTAAGCTAAGTCATGCCATTGAAAAGACTGGAAGGGCAGATAGAACACATTTTACCATCATAAGCCTTCCAGCAGATGATAGCCATTTACCTTTCCATGTTTCAAGTTTGGCCTTGTATTTCTCAATTAAATGTTTCCAATAACTAATTCTGCTACTTCCTATAAACATGGGTGTTCCTAGAAATTTCCCGGGGAAATTCGCCACTCTTAAATTTAGAATTCTTGAGAGTATGCCTTGAAGTATAGGGTTAGTGTTGACAAAAAAAACTTTTGATTTGTTCCAATTGATTTTCTAACCCGAGGCTTTACAATAATCATCCAGGCATGTTTTAATTGTCTTGGTCTCTCTTCTATTTGCTTGCCCAAAGAGGATTGTATCAACATATTGTAAATGAGTTGAGTTTTCAATCCCATTTGCCACTTTAATCCCTTTCCATCGCTCCTCCATTTGAAGGGCAGAGATTGATCTACCAAGGGCTTCAACCATGATAATAAACAAAAAAGGGGACATAGGGCAACCCTATCAGATACCCCTTAATGCTGGGAAGAAACCATGTGAAGAGCCATTAATTAGAACCGGGAATTTGCAGGAGGCTAAGCAACTTTTAATCCAGGCAATCCATTCTTTACAGAAGCCATATTTTCTTAAAACATTTGTTAATAATTTTCTATCCACCATGTCATATGCCTTTAAAATATCTAGTTTGGGTATCATGTAGGAGTTCTTAGTTTTCCTTGCCATGTGTAAGGTTTCATGGGAAATAATTATTCCTTCAACAATCGATCTCCCTGGCGTAAAACCACTTTGCTCATCTGAGATAACATGTTTGAGGAATGGTTTCAGTCTATTGGCAATTACTTTTGTCACAATTTTGTAGACTGTGTTACAGAGTGAGATAGGCCTGAAATCGCTTATTCTTTTAGGGTTCTTCATTTTTGGGATAGGAGCAAGAAAAGTATGGTTAATTTCTCCAAGCATGGTCATCTTTCTCCGAGATTCCTCTACTGCTCTAAACAAATCCTGCTCAATGATATCCCAAAATTTTTGAAACAAAGCCATACAGAAGCCATCTGGGCCTAGGATCTTATCTAGATTTAGCTTAAAGGTTGCTTTTTTCACTTCCTCCATAGTGATTTCTCTAAACAACTCTTTATTTTTATTCTCATTAATCAAAGGAGGAATTGAGTTTAGGATTCTATCTCTAGCTTCTTGATCGATCTGAGCAACCCCATTCATGAGGTTTTCAAAATACTCTATTGATTCCTGGGCTATATCTTCCTTATTATTGGCAGTGCTTCTATTTGTTCTTATTATTTCTGAGATTCTATTTCTGTTTCAGTTGGCAATAGCAGATTTGTGAAAGAATCTTGTATTTCTATCTCCTTTTTTGAGCCATAGTTCTCTAGTTTTTTGTCTCCAATTAATTTCCTCTCTTCGAATAATCTCATTTAGGTCAAATTTTAGACCCTTTTCCTTTTGAAACAGGGGCTCATCCATTCCAAGGTTAGTGACAGAATTCACCACTTCTTCTAACTCTGCTATGATTCTGATTTTCTCCTTATGAATATCTTTGAATTGTGTAAGGTTCCATTCCTTGACTTTTGTTTTAATATATCTGAGTTTTTGATTTAACTAAAAAATCCTAGAGTGATTTCCAAGCTCTAATTCATTCCACCAATTCAATATGAGGTCTTGTAGAGAAGGATCTCGAAACCATATCTTTTCAAATCTAAACGGGGCTCCTCCCAATAATTGACCTTTATCAATTGTCAAGCATATAGGGTAGTGATCTGAGCCTACCAGGGAAAGAATTGATGATTCTATCAGATGATTCTGCCCCAACCAATTTCCAGCCATCAAGAACCGATCCAATCTCTCTGCAATACTTGTGAAACTTGTTCTCCTGTTAGACCAAGTAAAAATGCCATTCTTAGGTATAATATCCATCAGGTGGTTGTTGTCAACAAAATACTTAAAGTCTTTCTGAGAGGTTCCCAATCTCTATATGCCACCATTCTTCTCTGACTCAACCAGAATAGCATTAAAATCACTGGCCAATATGCAATTTTCAACATTAGTAGACTTAATTTTGTCAGATACCAGATTCCACAAATCTCTTTTTTCACCAATGACTGTTGGGCCATAAACATTAAATAGATTAAAAATTTCATTAGTACTTAAGTGGGTTGCTAAGCAATGTTTCCAAAATTTTCCTTCTCCTAAAAGTGATATTTTCATAGTCAATGGGTTCCAGAGCATTCCCAATCCACCCGAAGCTCCATCAAACTGCCTAATCAGCCCATTCCATTGTTTCCAAGATCCCAATCTTTTGTCAATTTTATCTTTGTGCCATTTAATTTGTTGCAGCAACCATACATCACCTTTTGTTTCATCGATTTGATGCTTGATTAAGCACCATTTGTTAGGGGCATTAATGCCCCTGACATTCTAGGATAATAGTCTCATTGTTCTTAGGGAAGGGAGTCTCCCTTCCCAACATTAAGTTTTGTTTGTCCATTTGCTGAACCTGCAATTTTCAGCAAAGTCTTCCTTGATTTCCTTCCCCTTTTTCCCTTGGTTTCAATATTTGGTTCTTTCATGCTAGAGGTAGTCTTCCTTGATTTCCTTCCCCTTTTTCCCTTGGTTTCAATATTTGGTTCTTTCATGCTAGAGGTAGTCTTCTCAAGGCCTTTCACAGCCGTATCCATGATTATTGATGCCTTTGGGCTAAAATCCTCTTCCCAATCCGAGGCAGAGGAATCAATTTCTCCCTCTTCCAAGATAGTAATCTCCTTATCTTTATCCTGAGGTTCTACAATGGAGTTTTCTTGTGGGGATTCGATCTTGTCCTCAATTGCCAATTGACCTTCCATTCTATTCGATGTTGTCCAAGCAGCAATTTGGGATTCAATATCAATCTGTAATACTTGTGTTTGTTCCAATAAATTTTGTAATGCTCGAGGGCTCCCTCGCATAAACTCTTGGTTTTGGAGGGCAGTAGAAGGAAGTACCGAATTAACAGGGATAGCTTCGATAAGTGGGATGTTGGGCTCATCTTTCTTGGTATCCTAGGACTCAACCTTATCAGGAGCTAGACCATTTACCTCTGGTGATTCTATTTGTAATTCATCCACATTAGGGTGATGCATACAGGCTTCATTTTTTAGAATTGTAGCCGATACATCACAATCAAGCCCATCATGGTCTATAGAGAAACATTTGGAGCAAATATGTAGTTGATCTTCTCTATCAAATTTTTGAATCCATATTTTCCCATTGCCCATGATTTTTATTTCTTCAGGGATCTTAGATATATGCTCAGTGCTAATAGAGATTCTAATGAAACTTCCCCATAGTTTATCCTCCAGAATATCGTCCACTGATATAAAGGTTCTTAGGCATTTACCTATATCTTTTATGAGATCTATGTGCCAGTAGTCCAAGGGGAAATTGTAGAATCTAACCCATAACTTACTACTAGGAAGAGGTTGGTTCTGAGGGTTGAAATTCAGCTGCCAATCAAAGATATGAACTTCAATTCCATCCAAAAAATAGGGACCCTTTTTCATGTTCTTCAGTTTATCTTCCTTATTCATACATTCAATCATAAAAAAGTCATTTGGGAGACAATTGAAGTTTATGTCGTCTCCCCATTGAGATCTGCACCATGATTTGAAGCATTATTTCCCCCATTTCCCCCCTCCCCATTTAGTGAAAAAGCAGAATTCTTGTAAATTTGACCGAGTAGTTTTAATCTTTAAATCATCCAAATTGATAGTAGGTCTAAAGTTTTTCCTTACCAGATTAAATTTATGTCAAGGTTGACTCTTGGAACCAGGATACCTCCTTCGATCTACTCTAGGGATGGGTTGTAGGTTGGATCTCTAATGCTTGGCCTGGTCTACTTTTGATTTCGAATTTTGCTTGAATCGCCCATTCCGTGCCATCTAGTGATTTTCATTATTCTAATAATACCGATTTGGATTAGAGTATTCCAATTCAACCCTCAAATTATAATTATTGGAGATAGGTTTCCAATTGTGGGCTAACTCTGACGCAGGGTATTTCACATTGCGGAACCAACCATTGTTGCTGCATTTGAAATCATTCTCTTTCCATTTTTGCTGAATAATCAGTCATTGATTGCCATTCAAGTATGGATTTCCAAAATTTATTTGGGGTTTGAGGTGTCCATTATTCTATTTATAACTTGATCATGGTTGTCAGGTTTTTAGTGAATTGACCTTTGTTCTATTATCTACATGGTTTCCAAAGGTTGTTCTGGTCAGGGGAAATACCTTATTAGAATCATCGCTCCATGAGCCGATATACCCTTGCGCCATTCACCCTTGGATGAGGGATTCAGTCTTCTACTCCCCAAGAACTTGCATCTCCTCTACTCCGCTCTTTCTCCTGATCCCGCTCACCTCCATTTCTAAATCTGTCCACTGATTACATGTAGGTTTGTGTGACCAGGTTACTACCTAATTTCTTTACTTTTTTCTTCCTTTATTCCATGTGATCTTCTTCTCAGATATTTATCCTTTTTAAGATCTTGCAATTTGCTTATAGTAATCACTAACTGCTGTGAATATGAGAAGTTTTGTTGGTGTTTGATCTGCCATTGACAGAGATTGTTCAAATTAACTCAAAGCTAATAGTTATGAAGTAGTGTGTACAACTATATAAAGGAATTAAACTTAGAAAAGATAATATTATCTGTAATATCTTTTTGGAAATTAGAAATAAAAATTATTTGAACATCTTCATCAGGCATGGGCTAATAAATTTGAGAATACAAATGCTTATATCTACGAATAAAATCAATCACTTTTCTTTAACACCTTGCTTACAATGTATCAAATTAGTCAATGTAATCTTAGGACAAATATTATTATGAAAGCATTAAATGAAAGCATTATCCAATTGTTGAAATGATGTAATAGAATAAAGAGGTAAAGAACAATACCATTGAAAAGCTTTATCCCTAAATGTTCTAGTAAACAATTTAGCCAAAAGTCTTTAATCATAAACAAAATCACTACACAAAGCTTGAAATGCTTTCAAATGAGTCATGGGATCACATTTTCTATTATAGAGCTCCAATTGAGGGACTTATACATGTTTAGGGGGGATAGCACAAACAATGTCATTAGATAATGGGCTTGCTACATCAAATTTGGGCATATAAAACTTGGATTGGTTCATGTAGCTATTTGTTGTTGCAAGGATGAGATGGTTTGAAATAGGCTATTAATGGTTGATTCAGTGGATGGGTTGAAATTAGACATGTTGGATTGGGATGGAAGAATAACATTGGTAAATGAAGTTGGAGGTTGAGAATAAGGAGGTGGAACACTATGATAGATAGGTATGGGAGATGATTGGGTGACAATTGGAAGACTCACGGAAGGAGGGATGAAATAGTTTTTATTAGCAATGTTTCCCCCTTAACTAACATGTGTAGGAATAAAATTTTGTGTGGAATAAGCCATGATGTTGGATGTGAAATTAGGCACACTAGTCATAGAAGTGGTTAGAGGAATAGAATAATTAACTTGACTAGGAGGTTGATTGTAACTAAGGGCTTCAACATAACTTTTTAGAGGTATGATATTAGTTTGAATCATTCTTTTTAATCCAATAAATGAACACCAATTTTATCAGTTTGAATCATTTTTTTTAATCCTTCAATCAATGGGATAACCTCACTCCCTAGGTATTGTTGACTCATCCATTGTTTAAGATTTTCAAATTCATTGTCAATGTTCTCCAATTGGTGAGAAAAAACCCTAGTTAGTACTTCACCCTCATCATGAGAATTATGTAAAGAAGGGATAAATAACATCAATTGTTGGAATAGAAGAACCACCTACATTCTCACGAAACAAGTCATCCAAATTAGGCTCCACATCCTTAGTAATTAAACCTTGGGAAGCCTTAGTTCTACAACTTCTTCTCATGGGAATATTATAGGTAGGACTAATAGTAGTAAAACTCATGCACAAAGGAGAGAAATTTGAATTTGAATTTGAATTTGAAAATTATGATTAAGAAATACAAAGATTTGTGAAAATGATTTATTAACCAATTAATTAATGGATTTGATTTGTGAATTTGAAAGATTAATGCATCTAGATCATAGCACAACATTCATTAAGATTAAATCTGAAAATTGATTTGAATAATTATGTAGCCCACATGATAAATTTTTGAATTAAAAATTAGGGTTTTTGTAAATTCAACCACTAAATTTATGTAATTCAATTTGAAATTGAGATCTACAAGGGGAAATTTAAATTAAATGAATAATAAGATCTATAATAATAAATCTAAATTAGACAACCCAAAAGTTAAATTTTAGAATTAAAAATTAGGGTTTTTATGAATTTAACCTCTAAATTTTTAAAATTCAATGAAAAATTAAACTTACAAATGTAAATTTGAATTTGAAATGCATTAAAACTCAAATATGAGAACATAAATTAGAATTGTAAGTGTAAGGGGTCGGGTTCACTAAAATGTGATGGTGAAAATTTAGGGTTTCCACCACAAGAAGGATGAATACCTCTAATTTTTACTCAGGGACCATTACACTAAAAGAGGGTTGTAAATATAATAGATCTAGCCACAAACCAGCAAGGATAAAGGCTTACAATCATATTGGATTTACTGGACTAGATTGGACTGCCCTCTTTTTAAGTTAAATTGTACTAAAAAAGTTAAAATTGGGGTAAATGTGTTGGAATTGATGTAAAAATGCATGAATAGTAAGCTATAGTCGTTGGATCAAGACACAAACCTAGATATGAGGATTGTAAGAGTAAACAAACCTATTCTTAGAAGGAGCTCTTGATTTGAAGAGATCAGGATTCTGGTCACTTTGGTCCTCTACACTTTTCACACTCCAATTTGGGATTGATTCGTCACTATGAATGAAGAAAGTTATGAATATTTCATCTTTGTACCAACTCCTACAAACAATAGAGAACAAAAATGGGTTGGGAATAGGGGTTTTTCTTAGCACAAACTCCAATTTTGGAATTAACCATGAAATATAAATTAGTGATTGAATTCTACTAATAGAAATGTTCTCCTTTTGAGGGAGATGCTAAATAATGACTGAAACACAAATTATATACCTCCTTGTGAAGTTTTGTTTGTCTCCATATGGAATTAGGGTTTCATGAAGTCTTCAACAACATAGAACATGAATGTCAACTCCAATGCTTGAATCTTGACATTATCTATACTCCAATGCTTGAAACAATATTGATTGCTTTCTCACTTTCTTGAATGATTCAGTTGATGTGTGTATGCTTGATTGTATTAAATGTATATCAAAATGAGAGGGGTAGACCTCCTTTTATAGTTTCTCATCAAAAATCAACTTAATTCTCCAACATGAGCTGACACGGAGTTCAAATTCCCACCCTAACCCTGTGATCATTATGAGGCCCATAATTGGGTACTAATTGGGACAACTAGTGTGTTGGGAAATTTGGACTTGAGGGGACGAGGGAGTCATTCCCTGGTCGTGCCTAATTAGAGACTAAAAATTTAGGGAAGGAGGAAGTGTGACGTGAAAATAGTGGCAAAATTGCATTAGTATGAGTAAAATTAGGTCCTGGTCAGGCCTTAGAGCATGAATGCCAAGGTGAGGACCCAAATGTGGATAAAATTGTAAGGGAGTACAATTTAGGATGCTAAAATTAGAAACACAGTTGTCATTACACAAAGAGATCAACCTATTAATGCCTCATACAATTGTGAGACTTAATGAATCCATAAGAGGCAATTAAGCCATATAACAAAGCTGAGTGCTACACTACAAAACATAGGGAGACCAGGGTACACACCTTGCAACAATCCCTCCCTAGTGCAAGCGAGGGGTTTGAATGCATGATCCAGGCTTTAATACAAAAATAGAACCAAATACATGGATCATTGATTCTAGATATTCAAACCATACAACCGGTGACCAAGACAGATTTAATAATCTCAAGAGATATGATGATGGATCAGTGAAATTTGTTAGAGAAGATGGTGTGACTATTTGAGGTATTGAAAGTATTTCTATTGATGGTAAGAATAAAAATAATAATTTTTTATTATGTTGAAGAATTATACCAAAGTCTATTAAGTGTTAGTCAGATGTGTAGAAAAGGCTATGATGTTTTGTTCAATAGTACCATATGTGTGATTAGAAAAGAAAACACTGGTAAAAAGGTTACAGAAGGGTTTAGAACAAGTGGTATTATAGCTTGGGTCATAGGTTCAAACCCCTCACTTTCACTACACAACACAAGGAGACCGAGGGTACACACCTTACAACACTAATTTTACCATTCTTATTTGTAATTATGGCTGAAGTGATAGGAAGGTAGAATTTGGAAAGGTATCTCAATGGTTAGAGATATTGAGCTAGTTATGCATGCTCAATTTACAAATGATTCTTTCCTCTTTGGTGAGGCATTTTTCCATGAAGCAAAGATGGTTTGAGAAACATTAGAACTTGGGTTCCTTCTCTAGTTATATAAAATTTAGGGTAGACCCCCTTTACAAAATATATATCTTATCAAATAATATAGTTTCAATCGTAATATATGGTTCATTAATAGTATTGAAACATTAAAAATCAATAGGAATTGGATGCAGGAGTTAGTTGGTTTAGATGGCTCCCTTCTCACTAATGAGGTAAATATTAAGAATGAGGTAGTTAATTACTTCTTCACCATGCTCAACCCCACACCTCTGTTGACCCTTGAGATGGATTTTTTATTTGAGGAGCCTCTCAAGTTTGTCTACTCTATTATTATCCATGAAGAAAAAAATCATCTAACTCGCAAATTTTCTAAAGAATAGGTTAAAAGTCTGCAATGTTCTCTATGGGCATGTTTAAGTCCCCAAGTATGGACTATTTTCCTCCCTACCTCTTCTAGAAATATTGGGATATTGTGGGTTAGGATGTCAGCTTAGTTGCTCGGGAGTTTTTATCTTTTGCTAGTCTTCTAAGAGAGATTGATAACATGCATATTTTTTAATTCCTAAGAAGAATGGGGAAAACAAAATGATGAAATTCAAGCTATGATTCTTTATAATACTCTTTACAAGATCTTTTCTAAACTTCTTATCAACAAAAGTAAACTCCATCTTAGCAAGGTAATTCATGATCATAAAAAATGGTTTGTTCCTAGCCATTCAATTTTTTATGTTGTTCTTATAGTTCATGAATCCCTTTACTCTATGGAGAAGAGAAATAAAGAGTGAATCCTTCTCAAATTGGATGTTTCCAAGTCATATGATAAGGTTTCTTGGCCTTTTTATTCTAAGGTCCTTAGAAGGTTTGGCTTTGATGGTAAATTCCTTAAGTTGCTAGAAGTGTGCTTTGGTTCACCCATGTTCTCTATTTTAGTTAATGGTTCCCTTCAAGAATTTTTCTTGTCTTTTGGTGGCCTTAGGTAGGGAGACACTTTATCTCCCTATCTTTTCATTATTATGGTTGATGTTTTAGGCACAAACATTGAGACTAGCATCCTTTGAGGATCCATAAAAGGAATTAAACCTTACTCTACTCTTATAACTATCTCCCATCAAAAATTGATTGATAATACTTTTCTACTTGGGGTAGTGTTGGTGTTGGAAGCTAAAGGGTGGATCTCTATCAAGTATCTAAGTACATGAATGTGTTTGATTTGATTATCAATTTAGATAATAGTGCTTGTATTTCATGAATGAGCACCCTAACCTCTAGGCCTGAATTGCTACAGTTTTGAACTATAAGATTGGAACCATGTTGGATTCCTACTTGGGCCTTCCTCTTATGACTGGTAAGGTGGAGAATGGTATTTGTCAGGCATGATCAAAAGAATCCAAAGGAAACTTGTGGGCTAGAAGGGTTCGCTCCTAAGTAATGTAGGTAAACTTTAGCTCTTTAGAGCTTTTATTTAGAGTGTCGTAGTGTATTTGTTGTCCTTATTCTATATTCCTCCTACTTGGGCTATGAAATTAGATCAAATCCAAAGCAAGTGTTTTTGGTCAGGTGTGGAATAGAAGAATAAAATTTCCTTAGTTGGCTAGGAATTTTCTACTCTTGTAAAAAATTAGGTGGTCTTTGCATCAGAATTTACCACTCTCTAAACTCCTCTTATTGCTAAGATTGGTTGGAGACTTATTATGGAGAAGGTGGATTGGTTAGTTATTATCAAATATAAATACATGCATGGAGATAATAGTAGCCTCTTCCTCTATAGTGATGAACTTCCTAGGGGTTTATATATTTGGAACAACATCATAAAGTCCAAGCCTCTCCTCCAAAAAGGTATACATTGGTAGGTGTATTAGGTTTTGTAAGGATCCTTAGGTTTTGTATCTCTCCTTGGAGTTTCAACTTACCTATTTATCTATTGAGAATGTTTTGGTAGATAGATTCAAAACTCTTTTAGTGAATTATTGGCTCCCTAGCCCATTTCTCCCAAAATAGAAATTTTATTTCAAGGAGTTTGTCCCCTTATTGTAAAGAGCTATAGAGTAGCTTCTTAGGATTTTAAATAATTTTAGATTCCTCAAATGGGATGTGAAGCATATGTTCATGTGCACTAGAGTAGTTTTAAGGATGGAGAATACTCTACCAAATTAGGTTTTTAGCTTCTCCTTCCTCCCCCTCCTTCCTCTTTCAATTTGTTGTATATTTGAAGATTGAAAATGCTCCCTAAGGTTTTCTTTTTTGGGTGAATTTCCTTTTCTAAAAGGATGTTGACTATAGACAACCTTAAGAAGAGAGGATTTTAGATGGTGAATAGGTGTGTTCTTTGTGAGATGGCAGACAGAAGCATCAACCACATTTTGTTGCATTGTCCCTTCTCTTGGTTTATAAAAAAAAATATTAATAGATTATTCTTTATTTCTTGGGTGTGGCACCTAGACTCTAAGTTGGTCTCTTCCCGATGGACTCCCACATCCCCCCATCTTTTCATTTGTGAACTTTGGGTGTAGGCTTTTCTCCATACGAGCTAGAGTTTACAGAAAGAACACATCAATAGAATCTTTAGAGACCATAAGACTCACTGAGAAGCTCTATCCTTTTCTCTTATTAACCAAGCTAAGGATAATATGAAAGACATTGGTAAATCCAGACACTCCCACCCTCTGTCAACTTTAAACTGGAATATCACTTATAACTAGGAGCTGATAGGTCCATCCCTTCAAAATTTATCTTCTCACCTATTGGGTTTAAAAATAGTATTAAATGGTCCTCCTACAATATTGTTTGGTCGAAACTTAATTTTGGTGTGTCTTCTAAAGGTAATCTGGGTTGGGCCAGTTGGGGTGCGGTCATTAGAGATTTGAAGGGAAATATCATAGTGGCCTACATGGAAAATTTGGGCTCTCAAATGCCTAATTGGGAAAATGTAATGGTGGCTTTCTTTGGCATCACAATTGTTAAAGACAAAGGTTACCAACAAATAATTATTAAAGGTGATTCAAGAAATATAATAATGATATTGCAAGAGAAATTGAAGCTAGGTACCAAGACATGATTGCTACACTTGGCTACATTAAATACCAACATACCTTTCAAGAAGGAAATAAAATTGTTTCTAGATTGGCAAACTTAGGTCCTTTTACCGAGGGCCATAAAACCTAGACAACATTACAATAATTATCTAAGGTTGTTCATGCTATGATCGTTGAAGAAAATAATCTCAATGATATTTAAAGATTTTATTATTTCCTTTTTAGTCTCTTTCCTAGCCACATTGTACTATAATTATTTATTGAAAAGGATTGGCTTTGTTAAATCTTGTGATAGATACGCTTTTAGAAATACCACCCTTTGTTTTCTCTTCCCCAAAGATGATTTTAGCTATCCATCTCTGATTCCTATACTTGGTTTTACTATGCATACCATGGGTGGGGACCTCATCTGGATGAAACCTGATAGTTGTGATAGGCTTAAAAATAATGGGTTTTTGGAAAAAGGTGGTGGAAGGAAATTTGGTGACCTATGTGGAAGGAATGAAGAGGTTCAACCCTACCCTATCTGAACAATTTGTCAAATATTGCGATGATGGTAAAGTTAAGGTGTGTGGAGTCAAATTCAATATGTCTATGGAGATTATTGCAATTGATGTAGGTTTGGTGGTTGAGGGCATGACCTTCACTAAGAAATTGAATGATAATTACAAAGAAGATTTTAAAAGGTTCTTGAAGCCAGGAGAAAATATGGCCCATTATCAGAGTGGTTTCAATAGGAATTGTTGGCATTGTGTTGTCATTGATGTCAACTGGTATAGAAGGGCTACCAATATAAGAGATGTATGTGCAACACTATCACATATGCATATAGGATGTGATATCTTTAAAGTCACCTAGTGTTACAGGCCACCGTTACGGGAGAAAATGTCATTCAGTACAATGACCATTGGAGTCACTGATACACAAGTTAGTGTTTGACTTGTGTGGAAGATATAGAAAGGAAATCGATATGATATAACAACTGGTAAATGATGGCATCTGTGAGTGGGCAAGATGTTTGGCTATTGATTGTGATGAAGAGGTAGAATGTTACCTAAATCACATCAACACCAAAGGAGAAGGATATACAGGTCACCTATGTGCTATGTGGATGTAAAACAATAGGACTCCCACTGGATAAAGATGCAGTCACCATTTGAAGAGATGACTGATAGTGAATGTGCCCCAACTAGAACACATGTGCATGTTTGAAGATATGCTGCTCAAATAGGGAAGCCTCATTGGTGAATTGCAGGATGCAGATGACAAGGATCCACTCCCACTGATAAGTGGAGCTTATCTCCTATTATGCAAAGTATGCATCTTAGTTCTCTGAGATAAGACAAAAGTAGAAGGTGGGTGATTGAAATCTCACACCAGATCTACCAATGAATCACAAAGATGCCTCAAGTGCATGAAATCAAGGATATGCACTAGACCGATAGAAAAGGCATGATGAGTTATTAGGACAGATGAAGAGTGATGGATTTGTCACTTTGAGAAATCAGTTGAGATGGTGTCCGGTATGATGATGAAGAAGGAAAGGGTGAGCAACTTTCAAATAGAGAGAGCAACAGACATGTAGATGTCTCAAATGGAAACTACTAAAGGATGATGACATGGTGTCATCAAGGGGTTTACCGATAAGTATGTCCATCGGTAATACGGAAAAGGTGCAGATGTAGAAGACTCCCATCTGATGAAGATGTGCATAAGGTAGGTTAGAAAGTGTGCTAATCAGTTGAGTGTTCCATTAGAAGAGAAGAAGTGTGCAAGGTTGATGACATACCGGTTAAGGGTGTAAGCGGCAGGGTTAGTAATTTGACAGACGAGGCTGGTAATGAGGTTGGTCAGTGATCCCGTCCATACTGACACAGATCACCTAGCAAAGGTGGATGCTAACATAGGGGCCACATGGAGGTGATGTGGCATGCATGCACAGGTTGGTGAATTTGTTGTCAGTGAGGTAGATGGTTACAGGTTGATATTTATGTCGATAGCTTGTTTCACGGGTCGAGGTGCAAATGAGTGCAGCTCAAGACTGATCAGATGACAAAGATATGATTGGATGACTTCATGATCGAGGTTGAGAATACATGTGCTGATCAAGGGAGGGGAAGCTATCTTCTTGATCGCTTCATAGGTGTCTAAGAAGTGCAGACCAAAGAAGGAGTCGTGTTTGATAAATTCAACAAACATGTATTGGAAGTCATGCGATTGGTGGAGGTGATTGATCCATTGCAAGAGGTCGATCTCTGGAAGGATATCTGATTGGATTTGGTTTTCCTCAAGGTCAATAAAGAAACCCTAACTGCCTAAAGTTTGAATTGCTTCTTGGTGGGAAAACCAGTCTATAAATATGCAATCCAAAATCAATGAAAGAGGTCATTGAATGAAAGAGAGTTGTTACATATAAGAGGAAATCAGTCAAGTGCTCACAAAGAGGAAGAAGAAGAGACTTCATGTGAGGAAGAAGAGGGTTGAAGTGTTCAATCGATAACAAAAGTGTAGAACTGATAGTGACCATACCGGGAGAGAAGAAGTGCAAAAGACTGCAAAAAAGGCAGACATAGAAATGGACGAGTGTAGTACCGGTGGAGATCAGTGATTTGGTAGAGAGAAGAGAGAACTGGTAAAGTGCAGAATTGATAGACAGAAAAACTGACAAAGAAGGAGAAGAGGCTGAATCAGCAAGAGTCCAGTAGAGAGTAAGGTTTCAGCAACATGAGGGTTAGCGGACAACCGACAGTGAACTGGATAGAAGATCCAGCAAAGAGATTCGTAGAAGAGTTACAAAATCTATTTGTAACAAGATTATTACTTTTGTAGTTGAACATAAATATTGTAGACCACTGAGTTGGAGCTTGGTGTATGGTTGTAGCTCCTTGGGTTGGTGCCTGAAATGTTGTAATTAGAGATTGATTGTGAGGCTGGATTGGAGAAGTAGACTCGAGCAACATTTCTCATTGAGGTTTTTCCCATCTTGGGTTTTCCTCATATATGCTTGTGCTATGAGATATCCCCTTTATGTGTGAGTACATTTGTGTTAGTCTTCCATCTAATTAGTAAGTTTGCATCCGATTAGATCTGTGAACCGGTATACCCACACATGATAGTTAAAGAGAAAAGTTTGAGAACCACTTATTCACCCCCCTCTCAGTTGTGCATTGTGTCTAACAATTGGTATCAGATCCTAGGTTCCTAGTTAGACATGCTTTCTCCATCTTGGGTAGATTTTGGCTTAAGGACACAATGGTTTGTTTAGTGTCAATCCTTGTTCTAGTTTGTGATGGTTTAAATTATTCCATTTGGATTTGTAGAATGGAATTCTACCTATACTCTCTAGGGTTTGATGTGTGGATGTATATTGTAAATGGTTGCCCTAGTAAAGTCAGTCCTCCCACCGATTCAGATGAAAGAAAAAACTAGTGCAATGAAGAAGCAATGAAGGCTATACTCTATGGGTTATCAGATGATATCTCCTAATAGGTGGACAAATGCAGATTGACAAAAAGCTTATGGGAGAGACTAAAGAAGATCTATGGAAATGAGCCTACCACTATAGAACCAATTTGTCAAGATATGATGAGAAATGCATCTCATGTATTTACACATGATGAAGGCATATTTGCTAGCAGCCACAACAATGATGAAGAAGAAACCCACCTTTTCATGGCTCAAGAATATGAAGATAAGAGGCACACATCTAAGAATGATCATGCCGATCACTCCTACCGACAAGATGTGTTTGGCAGTGATAGTGAAGAAGAAGAAGAAGATGAAGAAGAAGTTGATGTTGAAGGTGAACTTGTAAATACACTTGAAGAACTCACTAGAGTGACAAATGAGTATAGGTTATTCAAAAATACTACTATAGTGGAGCAGAACTGGTTGATAATATTCCTTTAAGGATCTGAGAAATGTATCTTAGAGTTGGAGACTCAAGAAGAACACACCAAGGAGTGTCGGTATGAAGATTTAGCATTTGAGCTAGAAGTAAACGATAAATAATATTGGAAGATGGTTGGAGAAATCAAGATTATTTGAAATTACCTTGACAAATGTTAAGATGAGCTCAAGATAAGAATCTGGTTTGATGGCAGTAGTGATGCCTTGGACAAAATATTGAAAAAGAAAAAGCATGCCAAGGATACCAAAGGATTAGGAAGTGGTGTTGGTGAATGCTCCACTAGCAAGAATGTCCCCCACAATGATATTATGTTTGTCTCCTCAAATGGAGAGAGCAAGGGACAAACCATCACAATTGGAAATGCTCATTGGAAGAAGGTTGATCTAATCACAACCAGTGAAGACATGCAGACAAGGATGAGGGCTAGTGTTGCAAGAAGGAGGAACAATACAGATCCCAAAGGAAAAGGGAAGATGGGAGAAGATAGCTTCACTGGAAGCAGGAACATGGAAAGATAACAAAGAGGACCTCCTACTGGTAGAGGACAAGGAAAGGCTACCACCCATAAGACAAAGCAAGTGTGGGAAAATAAGAGAACATATGGAAGAGCTGCAAAGCATGAACAACCCAAGATCCTGTTGGCAAATGCACACTCCAATGAGAAATTGTGGGTGATTGAAGGTATTGTCATTGATGGCAACCTTCAAACCATGTGATACCGGTAGGCACCGACACTGGTAGACTCTACACTGGCATATAGTACATCAACACCAAAAAAAAGAATACCGGCACCCTGGCCAACAACAATTTTGTGTAAATGCATTTTGTAATTAACTGTAAAAACATTTGTAAAGCTAACATGGTGGATTGTAATATGACTCATATATGTATGAGATCATTGTAGAACATTTTTGTAGAAGCAAGTAGATGAGATAGGATGCAAAGTATGGAAAAGTAATAAGCAGACCTAATATGTGAACTATTGGTTAAAGGTTTATGTGATAGTAGAGCTTAAATCGATACTAAATCTGGCATAGCAGATGCTGATCTAAAGCAGTACAAGACATTGGATTTATATAATCCATTTTTGTAAGTCAGTGTGACTTCCTTTGTAATTAAGAAGTGAGCTCTAGGCACTTGGCCTTCCTACATGTGTAGGCCCCTATTGTAGCAGTAATATTCCCTTATTGGCCAGTAAGCGAATATTGTGGGTCACAAATCCCAGTGAGTTTTTTCCCAAAATGGGTTTCCTCATTAAAATATTATGTTATGGTGTGCTTTTCATGTTGTTGTTGTTATTCTTATTTACTGCATTATTTATGGTTTACCAGTACACGGTTTTGATATGCTTTTCATGTTTTAAATCAAGTAATTTGATATACCAGTTAGATACTGATTCACCCCCCCTCTTAGTATCTTTGGGAATCCTAACAATTGGTATCAAAGCTTGGTCCTCTATTTTCAAAAGCCTAACAACTTGAGGAAGATCTTGACACTGGTAGGGATGGGAAGCTTGAGTAAGCAAGTGGAAACAATTCTTTCAGACTATGATGCAGAAAAAGTAAAGAATATCAAACTTGAAGATGATCTAAAGGCTACATAGGATATTATTCAAGCACTTCAAGATAATCTTACTATTGCAAGAAACAAGAGAAGAGAACTTTGTGAGAAGATGCAGAATAATGAAGATGAAAAGGAAACTCTTAATGATCTTGTGAACAAGTTAAGACAATAAAACACCACAATGAAGAATGAGATGCAAGATATGACTATAAGATTTTATAAAGAAAATGAAAATCGAAAGAAAAATGAAGAAGACTTGGCTAGAAGACTAAATGATGCTAGAAATTAAAACACAAGACTCAGTCATGAAAATGATATGTTGAAGAAAGATATGATGCATATACAAAATGATAGAACTGAACTCATGAGACATAAAGGAATCTTGGAGAATGAACTAACTGTTGTAAATCAACATAAGGAGAAATTCAAGAAAAGCTCAGAAGAACTTGGTGACATGCTGAAGAATAAGAAACCTAATGGTGATACAAATGGCCTTGGCTTTGAAGTTGGTGAAAGCTCTGGTACTGCAAACAATCATGATCATAGCAAATCGGTAAGACAACCTAATGCTTACAAATTCAATGGGAAATGCTTTAACTATAACAAGTATGGTCATAGAGAAAATCAAGGTAGATCTAGAAATCATCAGAACACTAATACACCCACCTGTCAATGTTCTAAGTGCAACAAAATTGGTCATAATTTAGAAAATTGCAGAATGAATGTAAGATGTTATGTTTGTGGAAGATTTGGACACTTATCTAATCAGTGCAGAACACATATCGACATAGGTTATGCGAAATCTATTCAGAAAAACAATGTGACCTATTATGCTTGAAACAAGATTGGACATATTGCAAAATTTTGTAGAAGTAAGGCACCACCGGCAAATAACAAAGGTCCTAGCTTGAAAGGTAAAGAAAAGGTTGAAGAGGTAAAACAAGAATTCTCAAAACAATGGATCAGAAAGTTAGATCAGAATGTTGAAGGGAATACCCCTCCACCAACATAATAGAGTAACACTCCACCGGCATGGGACTCTTCATCTAACTAAAGGAAAATCCATGAGGGTTTAGCAACATAATGAAATATATGCTATTATTCCCTCAGTTGATGGTGAGAAGTTGAAATTAATTCTATATTGGTAGATGAGTTAAGTTGTGACTTAATCGGCGAGCATTAAATGTGGTAGTTAGAGAAAATAACATTATAAAGTGAATGTTTTGGCTCCTTTTTCATTCATTGAGCATTCAAATCTTTGAGAGCACAAAAATTCCCAAGCGAAGACATTCTAAGTGAAGAAGTGAAGCAATCCATCAAAGAATTCATCCTTAAGGCAGATTGAGGTATTTATAGCTATGGGATCTTCATCCACTCTTGAATTTATTGCAAACCCTATTGTTGTTGAGGTTGTTAAGCACCCTAGACCCGTATTCTAATTGGTTCCCAAAATTGCAAAGAAAGATGATAGCATAGGTGCATTTTCTCAAATTCCTAAGGGAGTAGTATATGCTGAAGACCCTAGGATGTATATACATTGTCATATTGAGGAATTAGGTGATGATGAGATTAAGAATATGTATAGGACTATGATTTGTGATGAGTTTGGAAATATCAAGCTGGAACATAAAATAGTGGGAACCCTAGGTTTTACTGAAATCCTTAGTGTCCCAGATTTTCCCAAGGATATAGTAAGGATTGTGTTAAGTAGAGTACAGGGTGAATTATTCTGGTTATATTCAATCCTTAAAATCACAAAAGAAGCGGTAAAATCTATAACAGGGTTACCTTCCACTGATAGCAGACTTGACAAAACAAAGAAGGTCTCAAATGACACAGTCATAAACCTAACTAGTGCAACATTTGATAAAAGGTCTTAAAGGGTAAATTATGTAAAAGACATCAATGTCTGATTTATCAGTATGATCTTAGGTTATAAGGCTACACATGCAAATAGGTCAAACTCAGTTTCTAGCCTATGTATCAAAAGTACCTATGATATGATTAATGATAATGCAAGGATAGATGTATGTGAATGGCTCAAAGATGAGTTGATAGACAATCTGGGAAAGATTAAAAAGGATAAGAAAGGAATATTCAAATTTGGAAATTTGCTTGTTTGTCTGATGCTGCACATAACAAAACAAGTACCCAGTATTGGTCCAAGAGATTTTGGTTTTGACATTCCGGTAGGAAAACAACTATTGGATCTATTGAGCAACATGGGAGAAAACAGAGAGAAAAACTTAAATGAACATTTTCAAGCATTGAAGACTCAAATGAAAACTAGAGTAAGACTATCACAAGCTATTGTGGATAAATATTAGAAAGAAATTTGTTTTGTGATCAAGAAAGATGAAATCTGGATGGAGGCAGTTGTCCCTAAAACTATCAGGGTAACTAAAATGGGCTATGAGATAGATGACAGCATTATTGAAACTTATACAAAAGCCATCCTTGAAGTACCCAAGGAACCAACTGAGGAAGTTTTTAGAAATATTGAAACAATAGAAAGTGGAATTCAATCAAGGAAAAGGGTTAAGAAAGTGGAAGCAACCGTAAGGAAAGGAACCCGACAGGCTAAAGCAATCAAGGAAGATGTTTTGAGACAAACTAGTATAAGTGAAAGTGAGTTGAAAGCACCTCAACCGGAAACTCACCTTTCACCGGTTGGAACCTCTTCTGAAAGTGATATACCGGTAGTATTCAAAAGGGTAGATAGGAAAAGAAAACCCACACCAGTACCCTCTCCTACACCAAAAAGAACCAGACAAAAAATATAGGCAGTAAGGCCTCCTGCAAAGAAAATGACTCCTAAGAAAAGGAAGGTAAAATAGGATATTGCTCAATTGCATAAAATCTTGAGCAAAATTACAGAGGATGGTAAGCTGAAGAACATCAACAAAATATATAATACACTATTAGCTGATGACAAGGAAAGCATAGAGAATAGTGTAATCTTACACTTAGATATTTATAAGAAATTTTTGATGGAAATTGTTGATGAAATTCCAAATGATTTGTATAGGAGACTAAAAGCTAGAAGGTTAGCCATTTTTTAGTTGGACAAGAAAATTAAGATTGAGAAATTACTTGTGGTACATCCAGTCAACTGAATCGATGAAATAGATAAACTAATTAGTGAAGCAAACAAGACAATATTCTCCACTGCTCATCGGCATGTAGCACTAATGGTTGGCAGAGTGAAAGAAGTCATAGAGGATATAGCAGATGGATGGGATATATTCTTTGTAGAAAAAGAAAAAGAGGAAGAATTAAAAAGACCTAAAACCATCAAGGTATATCAAAAGGATAGAGATAAGGGAAAAGGTAAGGAAGGTGGTCCTCCAAGCATTAAAATAACTAACAATATGCCCCCACCTCCTTTAGATACTCCACCGGTAGATACTACTGACAATCAACTGGCCACAAAGAGTATGGAGAATCCACTAGAGGATACTAATCTTGAGTCTAAAGTTTTGTATGTTGTAAATATTGACACTCAGGAAGTAAATGTTGTGGTTGACAGAGAAACTACTAAGGAAAAGAGGACAGATGTGACTAATGAGTCACTAGCTACAAAGGTTGAGATAAACATAGAAAAACCTACAGAGCAACCGACAGAGGATACCACTGAGAAACTGGTAGATACAATTAAAAAACCATCAGATGAACCGGCAAAGGAAAGTACAAAGGAACAAACTGAGACTACATCTGAGAAACCGACAGTTAAACCTTCTGAGAAATAGATAGAGAAACCAGAACAGGTATAGGTTGAAGCACAGGTTTAGATAGAGACAGTGCCACCGACCCAAACTGAAAAGCCTAAACCTTTGCTTATAGAAATGCGAACACAGACTGACCTACTAGAGGTTAAATCAAGCAAGGTAATTACCACAACTGGTAATAAGGCTATTGCGAAGGCAATTGGACAATCATCTGGTACTTCTATGGTAGAATTCCAACCTACAAATATACCAGAGGTCTTATTGGATTCAATAAAGAAGATCACAAAATGTAATGCACAAGCCTATAAGGCTATTGATGATGCAATTCCAATTCTTAAACTGATAGCACCAAAGTGCATTGTTGATAAGAAGGATTCTTTAGGTCAACTAGACACATTGTCTAAGTTCATCACCGACAACATATTGACTGTTGATCAAATAAATGAGGACACATTTAAAGAAAGAATGATTAAGGAAAAAAAGAAATTTTTTGAGGAAATTGTGAAAAAGAACAAGGAGAAAATGGATACCCTATTACCGGAACTTGGAGAAATAATTTTTGACTTCAAGAAACTGTACAGGGACACTTGTAAGACAAATGTCTTAACAGAAGACCTTGACAAGGAAATTAGAAAAGCATAAGATAAGATTAACAATATTGGTGACAATCTGATAAGATCATCGGATTCATTTTTGGAGATAGAAAAGAAGATTGCAGAGCTAGAAGAGAAAATCAAGAAGCTAGAGAATGATAAACAGAGAATAAAGGATAAAGCAAAGGACTTGAAATGTAGACTTGGTCTAAGACTAGAATACCTCATTTCTTTGAGAAAAGAAATATTTGAGGCTCTGGTTCCGGAACTGAAGACACTGGAAGTGCAAATTCACATACTCACCGGTATAGTGCAGAGAACAGAAGAGGCAATAAAAGACAGCAAAACTTTTAGTAATGGTATAAATTTGATTTTGACATATATATTTCAGATTGTAACCCACTGGTTACAAGAATTCAGGCAGGACTCCACTGACAGTGAATGACAACCTTTGTCATTGATGTCAAAGGGGGAGTAGAGTGATGAGAAAAATGGTCAAAGCAAGTAGAGGTTATCTGCTCAGGGGGAGCATACATTTTTGATAACACAGTTTTTGGCAAAGTTTTTTTTGGACATCAGTTTTCGGATACATTCTTGAAATTTTTCTCATGAGTGTTGCCATCAATGCCAAAGGGTGAGATTGTTGGCAAATGCACACTCCAATGAGAAATTGTAGGTGATTGAAGGTATTGTCATTGATGGCAACCTTGCAATCATGTGATACCGGTAGGCACCAGCACCGACAGGCTCTACACCGGCATACAGTACATCGACACCGAAAAGAAGAATACCAGCACCCTGGCCGACAACAATTTTGTGTAAATGCATTTTGTAATTAACTGTAAAAACTTTTGTAAAGCTGACATGGTGGATTGTAATATGACTCATATATGTATGAGATCATTGTAGGACATTTTTGTAGAAGAAAGTAGATGAGATAGGATACAAAGTATGGAAAAGTAATAAGCAGACCTAATATGTGAATTATTGGTTAAAGGTTTATGTGATAGCCGAGCTTAAACTAGTACTAAATCTGGCATAGCAGATGCTGATCTAAAGTAGTACAAGACATTGGATTTATATAATCCATTTTTGTAAGTTAGTGTGACTTCCTTTGTAATTGAGCAATGAGCTCTAGGCACTTGTTGCTGGCATTTTTGATGATTATGTTGTGATTGTCATTGATGGACATACACTTGCATTAAGATCATTTTTTTATGTATCAGTTAAAGCTCAACTGGTACACGTTCCAACTGGTATGATGCATTATAGTCCCTAGACTATTGGTGTTTTGCAGAAAGTGATTACCGATCTGAAGTGACATGTTGACCCCAAGCGGTTCGACGATCTCAAATGGTATGAAGGATCAAAGCAACAAAACACATATTTCCTAGTCTTAATTTTGTCAAACTGGCAATCGGTATTCTACTTGAACCGGTATTTTGTATGAACTGATAATACTATATGATGAGTTACCAGCTGGCATTTTATGATGAGTTACCATCCACCGATTGTTTGACGGTGCTGACACTTTAATGGTACTTTTTGTGTCATGTTACCAGAAAGTGTCCAGATACATTGAACCTAGGAAATTGTATTGTAATCCTATTGGACCGACATGAAATTATATTCCTTTATAAGGACATCATGTCTGGGGATTTAGGTTGTTGTTGTGGTTGATGTTGTTGCTAGGTTTCAAGGTGGTTGATGAGTTAGAGAGAGTCTGAATGTGTAGAAGACTGAGGTAATGCTGGAAAGAATTAGGAATGAGCTATCAAGGATCTAATCAAGCAAATTTGTGCTATTATCTAGATCGCTCACTTGTTGATTACTCACATCTTTGACAAGTCTGTAGCTTTTAACCGGGTAGGCCCAAAAGCCTTTTTGTACATCCTCTAACAAGGTGGTTCTCATCTATGGATCTAAAATCCTCTAGCAAGGTAGTCTTTAATCGGACTTATCTCCTAACAAAGATTGAGATTCCTAACAGGATTTGTTCTGGTAAAGAACATTGTAAGACCTTAACCGGTCTGACCTTAACTGGTCTGGTTCCTATTCTGTAGATAGTTAGTTGTGAGTTCCATCTCATTGTGGTTTTTCCCATTTGGGTTTCCATGTCAAAATATCTTGTGTTATGGTGTTTGTGCTTCTATGGGTGAATGCATTATTTGCTATTTGTTTTGCATGTGTGCTAACCGGTTTGTCTACTAAACTATTTTACTGGTTTACTATTAGTCTAGCGTTTAAGTGCAAAGATTTCTGGCATACTAATTCACCCCCCGCTCTTAGTATTCATCAATTGGTATCAAAGCCAATCTTTCTATAAGTCTAATCACTTGGAAAGAGATATGGGGGAATACACAATGAGGGAACTTACTCATTGGCTCACTCAATCTGAGCAAGCCTATGATGATCTTATGGTTAAATATAAAGCCTCTTAGCTAAAAAGGACAAAACATGCTGAAAAAATGATGGAGCTATCTAAAAATAGTTCTTCTAATGAAGCAGATATGGAAGCCCTAATTCAACAAGTAGAAAAGATGAATGAATCAAACTCCAACTTGAGAAAGGAGGTGGAAGGATTGACTATCTGAATTTTTCAAGAGCTTGAGAACCGGAGGAAAACTGAAGATCTGGTGAAAGACAAAGATCATGAGATCTCCAAGTTGAAGCAAGAGATCAGTGCCATAACTACTCAACTCCATGAAAGTAGAATGGAAAAAGAAGAAGTATAAGGTGAACTAAACACAACCATCTCTGATAATGTAAACCTGATGGAGGCAAATGCTTCTATTTCCAAAGAACTCTTTGAGTCAAAGGAAATACTTGCTAGGTTCAACAAGAGTACTGTCAAGCTAGAGAAAAAGCTTGAAATTACCAAGCCTGTCAAGAATACTGATGGACTTGGTTATTCTGTCCATGAGGAAGGTGAGACCTCTGGTACAAATGCTGGAACATCAAAGAATTAGCTGGCATCAAAGGATAAAGGTAAGCAAAATTTTAAACCTGTTTGCTTTAACTATCTTAAAGAAGGACATACTGCCAATGTGTGTAGGAGTAAGGATTGCAATAATTTTCCTTATTTTCTAAATGATAAGTCTAGATCCTATAAATTCAATGGTAACTATTATGCATGCAACAAGTTTGGGCATAGAGCATCTGAATGCAAGTTTGTTATGAATAACACTGGAAGATATCCTCAGAGGACTCAAGGAGCTGGTCCTGAACCTTTTGTGAACTGGAATCTCAACTAGTTTAATGCCTTCAATCACCAGTCAAGAAATCGTGGCTATCAAGCAGAAACCAGATGGAGAGCAAACTGTTTGATCTATCATAATCATGGTCACACTGTTGCAACATGTAGGAGGAAGAACGACAACATGAATAATGGACCTTGGAGAGCACCTGGATTGGTTTGCTATCACTGCAACAAACCTAGTCACATTGCCAGATTATGTAGATCAAGAAAGAACATATCTGATAATATACTGGTGACTCCGGAAGGAAAGATTGATATTGACACTGTTCAAGCAGATATGAACAAAACCCGGAAGAAAAAATCAGCAGTGTTACAAGAAGAACTGGTTTCTGCACCTAGTGTGGAAATATCAGAACTGGCAAACTAAGCATCAGAAAAGCTTAGGGGGAGCAAAACAGAAAAATGTTTTGATCCCACGGTTTACACCAATAAAAGACCTCAATCGGTGTGTGATACTTGTCTTGTGGCGGAAGACCGGAAATGGTAAAAGGCAAATTAGGGTTTACACCCTAATAGTGGAGCATTAATTGCAGTAGGTGAGGAACCTATTTAAAAAGAATTTTGAAATCATTTCTCACTTATCATTTTTCAAGCGAAGAAGTTTAACAAGTGCAGAGCAAAGAAAAAGTGATTTGTGCTGCGATTCAGAGAATTTTAGAAATCTTGAAGGAGATTCAAAAGAAAATTGTAAACGGTCAAGAGAAGAACTCAAACTAGTGATTCAGCAACTGAAGAAGTGTAAAGCGAAGTTCAAATTGCGAAGCCCTAAATTTCAATTTGTGAAGGTATTTTTCATAATTCCTTGTTTATAATGGCTTCCTCATCTCATGATAGTTCTACTGCAACTGTCGACTCTATGGATTTCATTCGAAGAAAATTGAAATATAATGCTTTGTCACAAGTTCCAGCTGGGGTTATAGTAGAAGAAGAAATCTTTGATTATATAGATTGTAAGACTGAAGACCTAGGGTCTCTAGAAATCCACTCACAGCTAGGTTTATTTTGTGGAATAGATAAAAAGATAAAACCAGAGTATAGCATTTTGGAGAAGAAGAAACTTCACAATGCAGTCTACTTCCTAGAGGATTTCATAGATGACCATATTAGGATCATCCTGAGCAGAGTTCATGGTGACAAGATGTACCTGGAGAGAACGCATGATGTAACTTCTCAAGCTATTCATGTCGTCACTAGTTTTTGCAATATAGGGGAAGTGCCAGCCCTAAGGAAGGTTGACAAGATGGAAATGTCCAAGCTCACTGGTTCAGTGAGCGACTCAAGAGGAATGACTGTTAATTCCATCAAGGATGACCTTGTGAAATATGTGTGCATGGTCATTGGATACTGGATGTTCTCAACCAGTAGAATTAACTCTATATCTGCTGCAGTGGTAAATGTCGCTTACCGGATGATCAAGGAAGATGCATCATTCGACCTCTGCACCAGTACACAAAGGCAACTCCTATTGAATCTGAAATCAATCAAACAGGATAATTCATTGAAGTTCAAGTTTGGTCAGCTACTGGTCGGATTATTCTTTTATTTCCAAGGTTACTTCCCAGGAGTGGGAGACATTCAGTGGTCTATGGACCAACCGGTTACCAAGAAGGTCAAAGAAAGTCTACAAGCAGTTGGAACCGACTACCTTGAAGTTTTGAATGGGTACTTTGATGAGTTCAGAGGCAAGATGAGCCCGAGGATGAGGATATCTGGTGACATAGTCAAGAAGTATGAAGATGATATCTTCTTTATCATCAAAGTTGATCAATGCATAATGGAGGCCGTTGAGGCTAGATAGGAAGAAGTGGAGCCTATGGTCTATGAGGTGATGTATGATATGCTAGATGGGTACGCATCTACCCTAATTGCCTCACCCCTAGATCCCAAGGCAAAGAGAACTAGCACCTATCTAGAAAGGGTTGCACCGGTTGTAGAATCTCTTGAAAAGAAAGGAAAGGTAGTGCCTTTGGCATCAGCACCAGTAATAACAACCAGTCCCAAAGTGACCAAGCAATCACCTGCAAAGAAGAAAATGGTAGCGGCACCTGCCAAAGTCTTTAAGAGGAAGAGGAAGACAAGGAATTCCTCACTGGACACAGAAGAAACTGTGTTCGGGGAAAAACCTAAGAAGACAAGACAAGCTTAGAAAATGACAAAGAATGAACCGGCATCATCGGCACCGGTAAATATTGACATCTCTTCCTACAAACCTTCGACACATTGTCAAAGAACCATAAAAAATATTAGGAGAAAAGTGCTGAACGATTTGATTGATTATTTTGATGATTTCCATGATGATGAAAAAGAAGTAGTTGAAAAAGAAATCATTAAGTATTTATGTGTTAATGGTCGGTCGCCCTCAGAAATTAGATCTGAGACACCAGATTCTTTGTATAAGTCCCTAGATAATAAATGGCGCATTGCCATAGAGAAAGAACAGGAAATGAGGGAGAAATTTTTTGCTCAATACTTTCCTGACCTGTCCAATTCAAAGTTATTTGATGTCATCAACCCAAATAAAGGACTCTTCTTCACCAGAAGAAGACTCTAGTTGTTGGAAGGAAGAATTGATGATGTTGAAAAAGACACTCATCTACATATGACAATAGCCATTCATACACATAAAGCACTTCAAGATAGCGAGAAGGCTAAACAAAAACCGGCAATGATAGAACTAGATAGAGTGTTTGACGATGAAGGAAACCCGGTTGTTGAACCTATCAACACTATTGATGTTGATGCTCTGGATGGAGAAGATATTGCTCAGGGTACACCATCGGAAGAAATAGGATAGGAGAAGCAAGCAGAATAGGTAGATAAGCAAAACGAAATTGGGGACAAAAAGGAGGAAGCAAAGAATCAAGCGGAGAAGCAAAAAGTAGAAGAGGAAAAGAAGAAAAAAGAAGAGGAGAAGAATAAGAAGGAAGAGGAAAAGAAGAAGAAGGATGAAGAGGAGAAGAAGAAAAAGGAAGAGGACAAGAAGAAGAAGGAAAAAGATGAGGAGAAATGGAAACAGGAAGAAAAGAGAAAAGAAGAAGAGAAGAAAAGAAAAGAAGAGGATGAAGAGAAAGGGAAACAGGAAGAAAAGAGAAAAGAAGAAGAGAAAGGAAGAGGAGAAGCGAAAGGAAGTAGAAAAGAAGAAGGAAGAGAAAGATAAGGTAGAGGAGAAAAGGAAGGAAGAAGAGAAGAAGAAGGCAGAGGAGGATAAGGAAGAGGAAAAGAGAAAAGAAGTGGAAAAGAAGAAGGCAGAGGAGGACAAGGAAGCAGAAGCGGCAAAGAGCACACAGATGGAGACTCCAAAGGCAACCGATATTCAAGCCAAACCGGCTCACCTCACCAGTCCCATTGACCTCTAGTCTGCAAGTGAAATGGAGCTACTACAGAGCATCAAGGTTTCTCAAGAACACCTTGAAGTGATACGGAGGAAAAAGGAGCAAGATGTGATCCAAGCGGTGGTGGACACTCTTACCAGTTTGTTACCCAACACAAACCTCCCCAGCACTGACTCATCATTGGCCCAATTGAAGCTCCTATGCACAATAGTGGATGATCAAGTGTAGAGCTTAGAGGAGGTAGTAGAGGCAAATGCCAAGAAAGAGCATCAAAAGGCTCTCAACATTGCTCTGGTGAAGAAGCTTATTGAGCTCCGGTCTGAACTACAAAAAGCACAGAAGGATATAAGGAATGCTCTAGATGAGGGGAATCTTCTACTCAGTAAGATTTGCCAACCCCATCTATTCTGTGATGATGTGCTTGCATAGAAGCAAAAGCTTCAATTTGATTTACAGTCATACATGAGCACCTTCAAGCTGCCATATGACTCCTTTATAGCTTATGGGCAAATCGTTCACCAGTTTCATATCTAGTCTACTAAAATAGAGCATGAGATCAACACCCGGTCATGAGATTTGCAGGAGCTACAACTGGTTCTACTCCCACATCTGCAAATACTTCAGAAGTGCTATCTTAATCTGGATGCCTTAACGGTGACATAGGAGATGAGCACACTAGATGCCATGGAAGAACAGGTCTCCTAGATGCACATTGAGAAAGAAGTAGCCACCTCCCTACTTGAGTCCTGGTCATTATCTATGAAACAATTCTTGCAGGACTTTAAATCTATTTTTGACAAGTTTTATTCCTTATTGTCATAAAATCTTATTCCTTTCATACTAATGACATAGGTGTTAGTCTGTAATATTTTGTTGTCATTGTTGGCAAAGAGGGAGAAGTATAAATTTTAAAAGTTTTTATGTATAATTTCATGTTATTTCTATTAAGAAGTAGTATACATTGTATTTTCTACAAAAGGGATAGTGTATATGCTTAGGGGGAGCAATTTTGATTCTGGCATGTTTCTGTTGTAAAACACTTAGATGTCAAAATTTCCTAAGTGTTGCCATCAATGCCAAAGGGGGAGATTGTTGGCATTTTTGATGATTATGTTGTGATTGTTATTGATGGACATACACTTGCATTAAGATCATTTTTGTATGTATCTATTAAAGCTCAACCGGTACATGTTCCAACCGGTATGATGCATTATAGTCCTTAGACTATTGGTGTTTTGCATAAAGTGATTACCGATCTGAAGTGGCATGTTGACCCCAAGCGGTTCAAGGATCTCAAACCATACGAAGGACCAAAGTGGCATAACACATATTTTCTAGTCTTCATTTTGTCAAACCGGCAACTAGTATTCTGCTTGAACCGGTATTTTGTATGAATCGGTAATACTCTGTAATGAGTTACCAACCGACATTTTATGATGAGTTACCATCCACCAATTGTTTGATGGTGCCAACACTTTAACGGTGCTTTTTATGTCGTGTTACTAGAAAGTGTCCAGATACATTGAACCTAGGAAATTGTATTGTGATCCTATTGGACTAACATGAAATCAGATTCCTTTATAAGGACATCATGTCTGGGGTTTTAGGTTGTTGTTGTGGTTGATGTTGTTGCTAGGGTTCAAGGTGGTTGATGAATTAGAGAGAGTCTAAATGTGTAGAAGTCTGAAGTAATACTGGAAAGCATTAGGAATGAGTTATCAAGGATCTAACCAAGCAATCTGTGCTATTAGCTAGATCACTCACTTGTTGATTACCCACATCTTCGACAAGTTTGTAGCCCTTAACCGGGTAGGCCCAAAAGCCTTTTTGTAAATCCTCTAACAAGGTGGTTCCCATCTATGGATCCAAAATCCTCTAGCAAGGTAGTCTTTGATCAAACTTATCTCCTAATAGAGATTGAGATTCCTAACAGGATCTGTTCTGGTAAAGAATATTGTAAGACCTTAACCGGTCTGGTTTCTATTTTGTAGATAGTTACTTGTGAGTTCCATCTCACCATGGTTTTTCCCATTTGGGTTTCTACATCAAAATATCTTGTGTTATGGTGTTTGTGCTTCTGTGGGTGAATGCATTATTTTCTATTTGGTTTGCATGTGTGCTAACTGGTTTGTCTGCTAAACTGTTTTACCGGTTTATTGTTAGTCTAGCAAAGTGTTTAAGTGCAAAATTTTTTGGCATACTAATTCACCCCCCCTCTTAGTATTCATCACTTGGCCTTCCTGCATGTGTAGGCCCCTATTGTAGCACGAATATTATGGGTCACAAAGCCCATCGAGGTTTTTCCCACACTGGGTTTCCTTGTTAAAATATTGTGTTATGGTATGCTTTTCATGTTGTTGTTATTGTTCTTATTTACTACATTATTTCCAGTTTACTGGTACACAATTTTGATATGATTTTCATGTTTTAAATCAAGTAATTTTATATACCGGTTAGATACTAATTCAACCCCCCTTCTCAGTATCTTTGGGAATCCTAACAGATCCATCCCTAGAGAAACAGAAATGAAGATTCTAATTTGGTAAGATCTCCCCATGCATGGTAGAATAAATTTGTAAGTCATATGCCATCCTTTAGTGGTTATTTCTTTGCATGTAATTGCTATGGCCATAAGGAAGGAGAATGTAGAAAGGGATTTAGAAGGAACTATCTAGGATCTCATAGAAATCATGTATATGAGAAAAATGTATCAAGGAGTACAAACATACATAATTCCTCTCTTGGTTATGCAAATATTATTTGTTATAATTACAATGGTTTTGGCCATAGAGAGTTTGAATGCAGGAAGGACTTACAGTCATATGGAAGTCACTATGGCAGCTATGCTCAACATAAACAATGAGTATAGAGCATATGGAAGTCAGAGACCTGCATGGAACCAAAGGAGAAATGTCCCTAGAGGATCAAGAGGTCCACTAGTTTCCGTTGCTAGTCACAACAACATCACTAGAAAAGAATGGTAAAACTGGTATGTTAGAAGATTTACCAATCATGAAGTTGGGATGGATGTTGTGTGCTACTATAGCACTGATTTCGGTTATGATGCAGAATCCGGAAATGGAAAAACCCATCAGCAAAAGAAGGTAAGAGCTACTCCCAAGACTGAAAAATGGGAAGAAGAATGTGACCAAGCAGGTATGGAAGAAGAAGCGAGAAGATGCAACCATGGACCGACACTATGCATTCAATGTACAGGTGATATCTCCTAAGGCTTAAAGGAGATGCAAGACCTTAGGGGGATTAGCACACTGAATTTATCATTCGTCCCCTCAGTGAAGAAGGACATATGGAAGAACAAGTTGCTGCCGGTATGAAGGAAGAGAATGAGATGATAAGTGTGTGTAGTTGTGGCCTTGGCTACACATCTACAGATTAGAGTTGGATCACTACTACATGTGTCAATAGTTGGAGATTAACAATTGGAATCAGATGGAAAGTGACACAAATTGTCAGGAGTTACAAGAAGGTGCTCCAGTAGTGATGATGGACAGGTATGTACAGGATGTTACCGGTATAAATATTAATAGGTACTTGCAGGTTAAGTAAGACAATAAGGTTAGAGATCATTGCATTAGCCCTGGTAGTATAGAATGAGGAGTTTATGTCTCAGGTGGTATTGATGAATACCTAAAATACATATGTTGGCCCAGTTGTTGATCATGCAAGAGTGTATGTTTTTGGGCTATTCGATTTAATTTATGGCATGATAATGATATTGTATGGCTTTGTATACATCCAAGATCATGTCATAGGTTGTGGTGGTTATAATGGAGCTAAAAGATCCTCAAATGATCATATATGCACAGGTCAATTGGTATATGGAGTTGACTAGAGCCCTGGTATTGGACCTGACCAGCATCGAGGACCTGAGATGCATGACTCAAGGGGAGTTCAAGTGCTTATGAAGTTGAGCTGACATGCTTGAACTTGTGATGGTACTAACTGCCTAAACTGCAAATGATAGAAATTATTGTAGGAATACCCAACATAATCTCATAATTAGGGGTATTTACTTTTCTTCTGGGTGGTTGTATTTATAGTACAATCACACTTAATTACAAATAAATTTGGAATCAAAAGGGAGTTGATGCAGTCTGACCGGAAGGTAAGGTGTATTCACTGACACATCTGTAGCATCCTAAAATTGCGACACTTGCAATTTCGACTGCATTTGGGTCTTCACGATGGCGATGCAACACGGAACCTGAATGGAGACCCCGAAACTTGTTCATGACATCAAAAACTGCATTTCTCAGCACCCTGGCCTGATCCTCCTTGCACCCTGCTATCCTGGGAGGTGGGACCATGGCGCCCAGTGCCCTGGTCCTTCAGGACTAGGGTGCCCAGTGCCCTGGTCCCTGGCCCTATTTTGTGCCCAGTCTCTTTTGGGGCATCGGGTCTTTAAGTTTGCAATTCAGGAAATATTGTTTCCTGGTCGGCCTAAGGTCGGGAAAATCAGTCTATCAGCCCTAATTGAAAAGTATATAAACTACTTTTCCTCTGCTAGAAAGGGAGGGAGAAAGAGGAGGACATATGTATGAAAAAGGCGCGAAAGCGACATTCAAGCATTCCTTCAATCAATTGAGTATTCTAAGTCTCCATTCAAGGCTAGGTGTTGCATTCAAGACAAGGATTCAACCATTGAAGAGGAGATCACTTACAACACATTACATACTACATACATTACACCTTCACATGTAAGAATACAAACATTCTTCAAACAAGGTTGTAGGTACGCGGCTGTAATTGAAGATCCGGAATCCTTGTGCAGAGATGAACAGATCCACCTTCATTTCGCGGATTTTTCGGAGGACCGTGTGCACGCCGGGCGCCATCGTCCCGTCAACTTTCGCTCAAATTTGCAGAACAACACCATCTTGACATTTTACTGCTAATTCCAGGTCCGCAGCTTCATCCCATATCCCTATCTTTGTGTATAAGCGAATCTTTCTTGCTTCTACATACATTCCTAGTTCAATCATCCTATCTACATTTCTTTACAAAAGAGGGTATCCTTGATGTCTTAACCCTTGAAACTCATTTAGAATCCAATCTTGCATTGCGTGGGATTGGATCTTGTGGGTTTCAACCCCTCTTTTGAATGTAAAGTCTCCCCTAAGTGAAAACCATCAACCCTAGTGACTCTCCCTTCTCTCTCCTTGGAGTTGGGGAGGGGAGAACAACTAGGGTTTGATTTTTCCACTTTACATTTTGGTGAACCCGACATGAACATCCTCATTTTGATTATTCATGGTTAGATCTGAAAAATTTGCTTCCTTAATTACATTTCCATGTTTGATCTTTTGCAAATTTTAGAGGCTAATTGCATAAAAACCCTAAAATTTTCTTTTTAGTAATTAAACTTGTGAAATGTTTAATTGTTAATGCTTGTTTCAGATCTACCCTTCTATTGCAAATTGTCAATTCATATTTGTACTTTAATTCTAAAAATTAAGTGGTTAAATGTCAAAACCCTAATTTTTAAAACCCTCTTGACTCAACCTTTGACTGATAATTTCACTGATCAAAACACCTCCAAATCGGCTGTAACTTTGGATTCCGCAACAAAATCACAATATCTTTCATCCCTAAAAATTTGGAAAAAAGTTGCAAGGACCGTGTGCATCCCGACCGCCATCGTCCCCGACATTTTTTCTGAAATTTCGGGAGCTAGATCTTACTGTATTTTTCTGCTAAAATCCAGAATTTTGGCTGATTTTATCAATTTTAACACTTTCAAAATTAAAGTCAAAGTTGGTCTAGCGATTGCTTGGATTGAGGCCTCTAATAATTCAAAAATTGTTGAAATTAAAATTCATATCAAAATTGTGGTTCTTACTGTCCTAAATCTGAAAAGTGTGTTGGCATTCATTCGAAATTTCAGTGCTTTATTCAAATTTTTGCAGTTTGTGACTTTTGAAATTAAATGTTTAATTGCAACAACTCTGATTTCCGCTTTCAAATTTGAATTTTGCATGAAATTGAGTCAACTTTTAAATTTCAAAACTTGCATTGCTTTTAGCATTCCCTCTAAAATCATAAAATTCAAAATTTCAGTTTCCCTCTCTTTTTCAAAATTCAAATTTTACATTTTTCAACAATCTTGGTAGGGTTCAATTTTGAGATTGCAACTTTAATTTGGCCTATCTACAGATCGTAAAATCACTCAATTTTGGGAGATTGTCCTGATTGCATTTTACAGCTTAAATCTAGGAGATTGGCTGATTTTATTAAAATTTGCTGCCTCTAAATTCAAAATTTTCTCTCTCTCTTTAGTGCATGAGTTTTACAACAAAAATCCCTACTTACACTATTCCCGTTAGACGAAGCCTTAGAATTAAGTCCTTCCAAGGTGTAATTACTGAGGAGATGGAACCTAATTTGAATGGCCTTTTTAATCAGGACATGGGTAATTCCTCTGATCCTCTTAATGATGAAGAAGCTCTCCATGAGGTTTCTGTAGAACAACTTTCAAAATTGGATAACCAATTTGATGATTTTCGATAATGGATGTCTCAAGAATATCCTGATAGTGAAGCTCTTTCCTTAATTGAGGGTCTAAAACGTATGGTTCAAAGTGATAAGAATGGAATTGATATTTTGCGTGGTATTGCACACATTGTGGATTCGAATGTGATGCCGATGAAAAGTTGTGCCGAAACCTTAGGTTATACACAACCTCCTACTCAAGTCAATCATTCTATTCCTTTGACGACTCCTATTGCTAGTATACCTACTTTTACATCAAACATAATGACTACTTCAATACAAGACATTCCTCCTATGATCATTAGTCATGGGGGCAATCCTTCTTCTTCAATCAACCCTTTTCCTCCATTCAATCCGAATTCTTCATTCATTCCTTCAATAAGTGTTCCTATTATATCACCACAAATGAACATGATGCAAGGGGGCAATTCATTTAATCATTCCATTCCTCCTTGTAGTGTTCCTCCTTTCCAATCATCTCCTATAACTAACTATCATAGTGTCCCACCACCTTACTCTCTACCTTCTTTCAATAACATAACACCTCCATCACAATCTAACACGTCTAATATGAACTCTTCGACTGAAGCGACCATTAACAATCTTGCACAAACTGTCTCTTCTTTACAGCAACAAATTGCCTCTATGAATCAATCTAAGTTTAGTGTGCCCACATTTGATGTTGCGAGCCCACTTTCTCTTGACATTGTTCGAGCTATCCCCCCTAAACATGTTGAAATTCCACATTTGGAGCTTTATAATGGTAAGGGTGATCCTCTAACACATGTTAAGACCTTTCAAACAATATGTACTGATTTTGCTTATGACCAAAGGTTCCTTGCAAAACTATTTACTAGAACATTAAGAGATAAAGCCTTACAATGGTATTGCTCATTGCCTTCTTATTCTATTTCTTCTTTCGAACAACTTGCAAATGTTTTTATTCAACAATTTCAAAACAATATAAGTCCTAAAGTTACTTTGATTGATTTAATGCATTGTAAACAAGGTGTTAAAGAAAAAGTGACTGATTTCATTGGTAGATATAAACATTTGTGTGCTCAGATTTCTTTTCCAGTACCTGACAATGATATTCAAAGAATCTTTATTTCTAATTTACAAAAAGATATTAAAGAAAAACTTCTGTTTTCTGAGTTTACTTCTTTCCAACAGTTGTTCGCAACTCTTCACAATTATCAACTGACTGTGAGTCAAATGGAACAAGCAAATCCTATGGCTCCGAGTGATAAGGGTGATAGTAGTCAACAACCACTTGGGAAGTTTAAACCGAACAGAGAGTCCATTAAATTCAATGAAAACATCATCAACAACAATGTGAATGCAGCATCAGGTGTGCCTCCTATTTCTAAGTTTTTCAAGAAAGAAAGAAAGTTTACTCCTTGGAATGAATCATTGCATAGTATTATGAATAAGTTATTGGAACAAAATGTGCTTACTCTTCCTCCTATAAGGCAAGTAGATCCTGCAAAGATTAATTCACCCTATTTTGATAACAAATCTTTTTGTCAATTTCATCGTCATCCTGGGCATGATACTGAAAAATGTTTTGCTTTGAAGGGTAGAATTCAAGATTTGATTGATAATAATACTATCTCTGTTTCTGGTGTGAATGATAAAGGCAACACATCTGTAGCTCCTCCTAACCAAAATCTTCAGATTTTTACTGATCCATTACCTTCTCATACCTCTAATGTGATTGATACTAATGATTCCTCTGTCTCACCTGATGATCTTGTGTCTATGACTTCGAATGTGATTAACTTTGTAGAGCAGCAGAAAATCCCTAAAGAACCTTCCATCACATTTGATTCTAGTGAAACTATCAGGGCACCTGATGGTCCTTTATATATATTTGCAAAAGTCAAGAATACACCTTGTTGTGGAGTGCTTATTGATCCTTCTTGTATGGTTAATGTCATTACTGAAGAATGTCTTTTTACTTTGCAATTGAATCAAGTGATCTATGACGAAACAAATGTGGTTGTGAAACTATTTGATGCATTTTCTTCTCCTGCAATTGGTTCTATTACATTACCTATTGAGGTCCATAACAAATCTCTTGATGTGAGTTTTGCTATTATTCCATCATCCGAACAATTTCGTGTGAAGCTAGGCTATCCTTGGCTATCTTCCATGAAAGCTATTGCTTCTCCTATTCACAAGTGCTTGAAATTTCCCCATAATGGTGAAGTTGTTACTGTCAATCATAGTCTCTTTAAACCAGCTGAAAGAACTTCTAGCATTCCTATTGATTACTTTTGGCCTAAACAATTCCAATCTCTTCCTCCGCGAAGTGATCATCTTTTCAAATCTTATCAAAAGTGGAAAAAAGATATGATCCTATCTCTAAGTGAACCTAGAACACCCAAACTTGACATTCCTATCGTTCTTGAGAAGGAAGTTCATCCTTTGAAAGATAAAACTAATGTCTTTCCTCAAGAAGATTCCCAACCCATCCCTATGAATGTGACTATGCCTATGTCTAATAAACTTTCTAAAGGTAGACCTATACCTCCTCGTCATGATGGACTTGGTCTCCTTCCTAAACCAAATATTCCTCCCTTATATGGAGCAGTTCCTCCTCCTTCCTCTTATGGAGAGAAGAGACCTTCGTCTTCTCCTATTATTCAACCTAAGAGACCACAACCTAAGCACCCAAGTGATAAGGATGAGAACATTCCTCCTCCTCAATCTTCTCAACTTCCTACTAAGACTAGACAAAATCGTTCTGCACATGAACGCCAACGAAAGCGTCGTCTTAGAGCTCAGGCAGCTGCTTCTCAAACTTTGCAATCCCCAAAAACACATTCAGCTAGTATTATTCCATTTTCTCCTCAGCCAAAAATTGAGCCGAAATCTCCTAAACATAAGATGCATGATGGCCTTGATCCTATGCGAGTTAAAGATCCTATTTTTATAAATATTGATGATGATATAGATGAAAATGTTATGCATGATGAAAATGTTACTCCTGTTCATTTTGATAGTGAATATGAATATGTTGATGTTGATAACCATTTATCTAACGAATTTTCTAAAGCACTTATCCTAGCTCCTAGACAAGAACAACGTGGCTCGGAACATGAACATAGCCCTTGTTTGGATCTTGTGATAGCTCCATTTGCTGTGTTGGATGTTCCTTCTCTAGCGTGTTTCCTACCTTCTCAAAATACTGATCAGCAAGATCGGGGGGTAGATGATGTGCTAGACTAGTTCGTTAGCATAGCAGATTCTCTCCTCCTCTCTTGATCTTTTGTTACTTCTTCTATGTGTTATTCTCATTCTTCTATTTGTTTTCCTTAATGTTGCCTACTTGAGGATGATGCAAAGCATTGAGATCTCTTTTGGTCTCTCTCATGTTGACTCAAAAGACACATGTGTTCCCTTCTTATAGGTGACCTTCCTTGATTGGGGAATGAAGAACAATTATGCATATATACATATGATATACATGAATTATCATACAGCATACTGACCCCGAGGAAAGCGAAGTCACCTTGTGCTTTGTGTTTTGTGTCTATTATCCTTGGGCTTATCTCACACTTGGGGGCTAAATCCTTGTGATAACGTGCTCCTTTCCCTTCTCATTTTTTATATGTATCACTACCTTAAAGCAATCACCCCCGGTGAGGCATGTGCGATCGCTTTAATGTAGGGGGGCATACATCCTGTCCATATCTTTTCAAGATACTTGAAAATTTCTTGACAAATTTAGCTTTGCCTTGAAAAATTTTGATATCTTTCTTGCATGACTCATAGTGAGGGAACCTTACTACTGACAATCATGGTTCTCCCTCGTGATCTTCCCTTTTACTTTGTCAATCAAAGTCATAAGATCCTTAGTCCACTGGGGGCTTGGTGTATCTTGCCTCCTTGACGTGATGAAAGTTTTTTTCAATGTTGTTTCCTTGTACTTTACCGGAAGTATGAGCGTATGCTTATACTCCCGCTAAAGTGGGGGCTAAATGTAGAGTCCTAAAATTGCGACACTTGCAATTTCAACTGCATTTGGGTCTTCACGATGGCGATGCAACACGGAACTTGAATGGAGACCCCGAAACTTGTTCATGACATCAAAAACTGCATTTCTCAGCACCCTGGCCTTATCCTCCTTGCACCCTGCTATCCCGGGAGGTGGGACCATGGCACCCAGTGCCCTGGTCCCTAGCCCTATTTTGGACCCGGTCTCTTTTGGGGCATCGGATCTTTAAGTTTGTAATTCGGGAAATATTGTTTCCTGGTCGGCCTAAGGTCGGGAAAATCAGTCTATCAGCCCTAATTGACAAGTATATAAACTACTTTTCCTCTCCTAGAAAGGGAGGGAGAAAGAGGAGGACATATGTATGAAAAAGGCGTGAAAGTGACATTCAAGCATTCAAGCATTCAAGCATTCCTTCAACCAATTGAGTATTCTAAGTCTCCATTCAAGGCTAGGTGTTGCATTCAAGACAAGGATTCAACCATTGAAGAGGAGATCACTTACAACACATTACATACTACATACATTAGACCTTCACATGTAAGAATACAAACATTCTTACAACAAGGTTGCAGGTACGCGGCTGTAATTGAAGATCTGGAATCCTTGTGCAGAGACGAACAGATCCACCTTCGTTTCGCGGATTTTTCGGAGGACCGTGTGCACGTCGGGCGCCATCGTCCCGTCAACTTTCGCTCAAATTTGCAGAAAAGAACCATCTTGACATTTTACTGCTAATTCCAGGTCCGTAGCTTCATCCCATATCCCTATCTCTGTTTATAAGCTAATCTTTCTTGCTTCTACATACATTCCTAGTTCAATCATCCTATCTACATTTCTTTACAAAAGAGGGTATCCTTGATGTCTTAACCCTTGAAACTCATTTAGAATCCAATCTTGCATTGCGTGGGATTGGATCTTGTGGGTTTCAACCCCTCTTTTGAATGTAAAGTCTCCCCTAAGTGAAAACCATCAACCCTAGTGACTCTCCCTTCTCTCTCCTTGGAGTTGGGGAGGGGAGAAGAACTAGGGTTCGATTTTTCCACTTTACAACATCCTTCTACAATTGAGTGATTTATCAATTAGTATCATATTTGAATGCTCAATTGGTGTCAGTTGAAGGTTGAGTCCTCCATCTCAAGTGTTGGGACTTGAGAAGATGCAACGAATGATGGTTGAAGGAGGAGAAGCATCCAGTAGAGAACAAGGGGAGAAAAATATATGACAGTGACTCATAAATACAAGGAGGTGAGAGACCCTGATAGTACCCTTTTCCATTGTTGTCAAAGGGGGAGAAATATTATGTAGTATACCACATACGACATGTGTAAGAATCCATGGATCATAGAAAGAGGGAGAGAGAATATATAGTATGTAAGATACTACATGTGTTGACATCAATTCTAAAGGGGAGATTGTTGCCATTGTGTTGTCATTGATGTCAACCAATATATGAAGGCTACCAATATAAGAGATGTATGTGCAACACTATCATGCATGCATACAGGATGTGATATCTTTGAAGTCACCTAGTGTTGCAAGCCACCAGTAAGGGAGAGAATGTCATTCAGTACAATGACCATTGGAGTCACTGGTACACAAGTTAGTGTTTGACGTGTGTAGAAGATATGGACAGGAGTTCGGTATGATATAACAACCGATAAATGATGACATCTATGAGTGGGAAAGATGTTGGACTGTTGATTGTGATGAATAGGTAGAATGTTACCTAAATCATATCAACACCAGAGGAGAAGCATGTATAGGTCACCGGTATGCTGTGTGGATGCAAAACAATAGGACTCCCACCGGATTAAGATGTAGTCACCATTTGAAGAGATGATTGATAGTGAATGTGCCCCAACTAGATCACATGTGCATGTTTGAAGACATGTTGCTCAAACATGGAAGCCTCATTGGTGCATTGCAGGATGCAGATGACAAGGATCCACTCCCACAGATAAGTGGAGCTTATCTCCTATTATGCAAAGTATGCATCTTAGTTCTACTAGATAAGACATAAGTAGACCGCGGGTGATTGAAATCTCACACCGGATCTATCGATGAATCACAAAGATGCCTCAAGTGCATGAAATCAAGGATATGTACTGGACCAATAGAAAAGGTATGATGAGTTGTTGGGATAGACAAAGAGTGATGGGTTTTTTAGTGGCAAACTAGTTTAGATAGTGTTTGGTCTAATGATGAAGAAGGCAAGGGTGAGCAACTGTAGATAAAGAGTGTAACCGGTATGCAGTTGTGTCAGATAGAAACAACTAGAGGATGATGACATGGTATCATTAAGGGGTTTACCAGTAAGTATGTCCACCGGTAATATGGACAAGGTATAGATGCAAAAGACTCTCATCTCATTAAGATGTGCATAAGGTAGGTTAGCAACTGTGCTAATCAGTTGAGTGTTCCATCGAAAGAGAAGTAGTGTGCAAGGTTGATGACAGAACAGTTAAGGGTGTAACTAGTAGGGTTAGTAAGCCAACAGAAGAACCTGGTAATGAGGTTGGTTAGTGATCCCATCCATACTGACACAAATGACCTAGCAAGGGTGGATGTCGACAAAGGGGCCACATGGAGGTGATGTGGCATGCATGCACAGGGCAGTGAATGTGTTGCTAACAAGGTATATGGTGAGAGGTCAACATTTATGTTGATAGTGTGTTTCATGGGTCAAGGTGAAAAAGAGTGCGGCTTGAGACTAATCAAATGATAGAGATCTGATTGGATGACTTCATGATCAAGGTCGAGTGTCTAGGTGCTGATCAGGGGAGGTGAATCTATCTACTTGATCACTTCATAGGTGTGTGAGAAGTGTAGATCGAAGAAGGAGTTGTGTTTACTAAACTTAGAAAACTTGTATTGGAATTCGTGTGATTGGTGGAACTGATTGATCCATTGCAAGAGGTTGATCCCTTTGGCTCCTACTATGGTTGGTTTTGTTGATGAGCTGAATGATGAGGAAAATACCTTTGATGATTCTTCCACCTGTTGGTCTATCAGGACATATTGGATCCTAGATAACCTTGTTAACAAAGAGGGTATCCCTTCAACCCCTTCCTATAGTTCCCCACCCCTCTCTTTGGAAACGTTTCTTATAAAATAGGACCTCACTATCTATGTGGAGAAAGTTAATAGAGTTTGTGATGGTTACAATAACTAGTAGGCTATCTTTCATTGTCTTGTGGGTTATCTTAACATTGAAACAAAGAAAATTAATATATTGGAAACCTTTGTTAAAGTTGATTCTAGAGCTTCTAGTTGGGCTGTGGAGGATAAAGACCAAAGAATCTGGGAAGCAACTAATAGTGTGTTCAAGAAGTTAGAAAAATGGGAAGGTATTAATGAATAAATAAAGAGGCTATATGAGAATATTGATTGGAAAGAGGACATAAATAAAACTATGAATGCTATGGAGGAGATTCAAAGCATCTAGGTGTCCCTCAAAAGAAAATTGGAGGATGTGATTGTGCATAATAATGAAATATTTTAAAGGAATTCAGAAACTCTGTAGGCTATCCAAGAGGAGATCAAGAAGAAGAAGGCTTTAAAGAAAAGTCATTTAGACTCTTCCCCTACAAGAAGGTTGGAGGCATTGATATATAGGGTTATTTTGACTTTGGATTCACCTAGTAACTCATCTAAAAAGGGATCCATCAAATGATTCTCCTTTTTCAATAGTGTGAAGGATATGTGTAATGCCCACTAAGAAACCCTAGAGAAATAAAGAGAACTAATAACCTAACTAAACATCATAGAGATATTTTTTTAAATTAAAGATAATTAACAACACCTTTAATTAAAGAGATCACATCATCTTAAGTGCACAAGCGACCATCATCTTAAGTGCACAAGCAAAATTTTAAGATGCAAAATCACATTTTATTTAAGGAATAACATACATTTCAACTTACTTGATTAAATAACACTAAAGTAAAAACAAAAATGATTTCATATTAACCCATTTGCATTCTCTAAGGTTTCTCAATATAGGAAAGTTAGCATCTAAAGGTCATAGAATTATAACCATGAGATATAACTTGTCTAACACCACAAAGATTACTACATTCATTTTACTTCATTAATATCCAATTGTTCTTGAGCCATTAAAACATTTAACATGATATAATCTATCCATTCCCATAATATAACCAACACCAATTTCACATAGAGTGAAAACATCATTACGTTATATTGCATTACATAATGCCTCTCATATATGAATATATCACGAATATATGTCAATGATTACAAATAGAATTTCATGATACAAGATCACATGAATGATATGCAAATACAAAAGTGTGGAGCATAAAAATGGAACCAAGTAGCTAGGACCTAATTCGACTGTCATGTACACACAGTGGAATACGAAAGAGCCTAGGGAGATAGTTCACTTTGGCTACTTCTTGTGAGGAAGAGAGAGCCACAAAATATCTCTTAGGGTTCATATTCCTTTATTTTAAAGAAGGACTAGATATGCAAAATGAAATTCAATGATCAAATATGCTAGGAGATGAGAGATGAAGTACACATAAACCAAAAATGTAGATTGTGCCTAAACTAAAATTGAAATACTGAAAGACGGACTGTAAAGGGGACTCAAAGGTGTACCTATTGTTGAAGCTGATGTAAAACTGGTAGATCCTAGGGTGCTTGACACCCTTGTCCCTCTACTGGCAGAAAGATGATCTTCTTAATTTGAGGTTCTGAGGGTTTGATATGCAGATCTGGCACCTGAAAAATGTAAAACCTTGGGGACCAAGGCAGGCGCCACACCCCTGTCTCTGAGATCTAAGATCAGATTTTGCCCCTAAGACTGTCTCTTTGTCTTCCATCTGTCTCAAAATTCATGCATCCGCTGAATTCTTGTACCTACACCTCCAACTTGAAAAAAGGTGTCTAGGTGGCTATATAGGGTTTTGCCTTAGTCAAACCCCTTGTTTTGGTGATTTCCACCTCCTCAAATAGCCGCTAATGTATTAAAAATGTGTGTGCAAGAATATTGTGTGTATGCAAGATCCTAAATGAACAAGAAAGTAAATCTAGAGTTCTACCCTATGCTTTGGAGAGAAAACACTAAATGATTGTAAATGTAAATGTAAATGCTTCAAATAAAAAATGAAATAATGGATCAAAAGAATTATTGTAAACCTGAAAATGAATTTTATGAAGCTCATACAAAGACATGAAAACAACATGAAACCATACCAAACCCTAAGGGAGAGGTACAAGCTAATTAATAGACGGTGATCTCCTATTATTCTTCAATATCATCAAAGCTCCTAGATGTTGAAAATGATTGATGAAGGCTTGATAAATACTTGATGAATTCTTTATTTGCTGATGTATAATTCATATAACTTGTACTTTCACTTCACAAGAGGGTCCTTCAATTGCTAGATCTTAGATCCACCAAATGAGGAAAGGAAGGCTTTATGTAGGAGACCCTAACTTTGTTTTGAGTCATAGGCTGACTTAGAAATGATATTTTTTGCCAATCTCTTGGATTTGAATAATAAAATACAGCCAAAACATGTTCCCAAAATTTGGTGAGAAAAAGTTGAGACCATGTTGGTACCAACATGGTCCGAACACACGATCCGACCAACTTTTCACCAATTTTTCGGAAAGCAAGATATTGTGGTTTTAAAGAAAATTCTAGGAGTTTGTTGAAATTTTAGATGCCTACATATGTTAAATCTAGCCTTGAAGGTTGAAATAGGACATAATTAGGGTATTTGATGAAATGATTAATTGGGAGAATAAAATAAAAAAGGGGCACACATAGGGTAAGGTGCCCAATTTTATGATGTATAGAGGGATAAAAGAAGAATTTAGATTTAAATAAATTAATTAATTAAATTCTTAAAGGGGATTTTAAATTCAAAATGCAAACACACTAAGGTGGGTTCTAACCTAAGCGTGGAATTGTACCACCCAACTAAGGGTGTACAATTTATGATGCTACATTTAGCCCCCAATTTAGCGGTCATATGACACTATGTGCACATGAAAGCTAAAGTATAGAAAAGTAAACATTTCATGAAAAACGATATGTCCACAAGGTTTCAGATGAAGGCCCTAGTGGTAGTTTCAATACACTGTTAGGAACCACTTCCTATAAAACCACATTTTTAGACAAAATCACAAAATCATCTAAATGCTTAATAGGGAAGTGATGAAATTTGCGGGTAGCTATATGCCCCCCTTTTTTGGCTTGCTAATTTAGTGAGGTGAAATAGGGTATCATGTTTACCATAGTGAATTGTTAAGGAGAATTGATGAGAAATTCTCACAACAAGGTTTGATGCAAGATCAAAATTTATGGAGAATAGTTTGGTAAGAAAGAGAACTAAATCACAACTCCAACACAACCAAGAGTGTGAAGATTGGAGCTCTATAACACAAGATGAAAGATTAAGTAGGAAAAGAAATGAAAAATTAGGGTTTAGAAAAGAATTACCTTTAAAATTTTGAAAAAGGAGGAAGAGATCATTATTCAACGACATCCAATTTTGAGAATAGAGGGGATTTTTGATTAAGATAACATCTTTTTAAAGGAAGATACGAATACACACCTTCTCCAATATTTAATAAAAGAGGATTCTTAGTGAAGGATTTCCCACTTTCACTAAGGAGAGAGTGTTCATGAAAGGTATCATTTCGAACAAAGAATAGGTCCTAGATAAGGAAGACACATAATCTATGCAAGAGATGACATCACTAAAAAAATAACACTCAATAAAGGAAAGGTGAATGTTTATAAAAAGAGAGAAGATTGAAATATCACCCTTGCCCCCCAAGCATAGAGGCAAGGACATCAAATATGGATCATTTATAAAAGAAACATTCTTCGAAAAGAAGGAAAGAGATCCTCATCAAGGATTTTCACATTCACAACATAGAAGAGTTACTTATAAAAGATACCACTCAATGAAGAAGAGAATTTGATGCATGATTAAAGACTTCCCATACTAAGGAAGAGGTCCAATTAACGATATGTACTAAATATCTTCATTTGGGATACTTGTTCCAATATGAGAGAGGGATATACACCTCTACAATCAATTAGAGATCCTTATAGAAGACACTACTTCACAAAAGGGAAAATTTTAAACTTAAGAAGGAGAGATGTTTGAAATCACTTCCACCCCACACACAATGAGACAAGAGATGGGACAAAATTAGGCTATTATGTTTCTTCTAAAGTATGATTGCATGTGAAATTCTACCATCTAGAATGGCAATGAGCCACCAGTAAGTAAGCTACCAATGTCACATAATGATGAGAAACATAATAGCAACTAATGTTATTTGAATATATGATAGATTGGATGAAGAATTTGACTATGACATGTTAAATTCTCTACCTTAGAAACCTTAGAAAAGGGATAGGTGTAACTCATTAGAGCCATATGTCTAGAAGAGAGGATTTTAGAACAAATAGAAGATAAAGAATCATAAGTAGGATTGGGAATCTCTTGAGGAGATTCATAAAGAGACTTGTCAATTGCCATAGTTTCCTTATGAGGGGGATGAGTGTTGGGAGATATAGAGGACGATTTAATTGAGATGAAGTCATCATCACTACTAAATATAGCATTCACATTGAGAGATGGTCTTTTAGTTTCTTTCGTATGCTTTGACGGATTATATCCAAGTCCAAATGAAGCTTCATGCATGTTATTTTATAAAGGAACTTTAATACCTTGTTCATTTATGCCACAACCATTGTCATTATATCCACTCTTTGCTAAAATGTGAAAACCTAGACCATAAAGGGATGCCATATTAGAAAAAGATATTGGGGCCTCATAGGTCTCGATGTCATAGTTAGATGAATAAGATGAAGATTGTGGATAATTATTTTAATTAGAATTAGACACAAATTATTACTTAATTGTTTAGACAAAATGGGTTGCATTTTAGGTTCCTCGTTAGCTTTCTCTTCCTCAACTTTAGATCCTTTTCAAGAGACCCTGTATACTCCCACAAAAGTAGGGTTAAAATCTAGAGATCCCTAATCATCATCTTAGAGTACCCCTTCGAGAGAAAAGATATCTTTGGGAGAAGATTCAGATTGAGTAGAATTCTTTTCAGGGGTCTTGGAATCACTAGAGGGAACAAGGGTATTCAAAGAAATAGATATATTTGAAGATGTATAAGAATTGGAAGATGGATTAGAAGTAGTTGAACAAGAAGATTTGGTTTGCAATGAAGTGTTTGAATTGGTATAATTCAACAAGGTATGCATCTTATTGTTGTAGATGAGCTTAAGTTGCCTATGCAAAGTAGAAGGGAAAACTTGCATACAATGAAGCCAATGTCATCCTAATAGAATATTGTAACTAATCTTATCAGGCATGCCATTAATAAGTGTAGGTAAAATAAGAGGTCCCACCTTAATAGGAAAGCTTATAGTACCTAAATATTTTTTAGCAATATTGTCAAAGCCATGAATAGTAAGAGAATTAGGTTGAATAGAAGAAGGATCTACCTTAATTTTAGGCAATAACTTAATGCTACAAATATTAAGGCTAGATCCATTGTCTACTAAGGTTCTTCCTATAGTATTACCATTGATAAGAGAAACTATCATAAGAGGACCATATTGGTGTTGAATCTCATCGGAGGGTAACTCATCTTGTGTGAACACAATTTGAGCTTTGGATTATTTTATAGGTTCAACCAAAGAAGCCATATTATTAGGTGTCACTACAGATGGGACATATAAGTTCTTTAAAGAAAATTTTAATATTTTATGATGTGTGGATGAAGTTTGAATTAAATCCTAAAGAGATATATTGATAGGAGTAGCTTTAAGTTGTTCAATACTATCATACTCCTTACCAAGAGTTTGTGAGATATGAGATGCTGGTGGAAGAATAGGTTGAGACATGGGAAGTGAAGAAGGGATATCTATAGGAGGATTCAGTTACCTATTGTTCCTTGTATTATATGTGTGTGAGCTACCACATTGTAACTCTCTCGGGTGATTTGTTTAGCATACTCATAAGGGCTCTTAGTAGGATAACCGCCTTGCACAATAATAACTAGTTTGTTAGGAGTGTGTAAGGAATCATCACTGTAACCACCTTGAACCACAAAGAGAGGATTCTTTAGAGGTTTATAATTTGAGAAAGAACTACCACCTTGAACTATGAAAAGGGGTTTATTAGGTGTCTCATTCACATGTATCATAATAATTGAATATTGTTTGAAAATATGTGAAGGTCTATAAAATTTGAAATCATCAACTTGCTTGTAAATAGGATTATCAACCTTAAACCTTTCTTCATGAGTAGGATTTTCTTAAGATTGAATGAAAGGGATATCTTCATAGAAGGGATTGTTAATGACATCAAACCATTATGATCTAAGATCATTCTCTTTCTTCAATGTATCCTTATAAGGAGTATGCATTTTAGGAGAAGGATCAACATAATTCACATAATAAGAATTATTGAAACAAGTGTTGATAGTCTCTTCTTGCACAATAATGTTATCATGAATAGGGTTAATTTTAGGAGAGGGGTTACCATTAGTCATTAATGATTCATCCCTATTAGGAAGAATATTGAAATAAGATGTAGTTTTAGTAGGGAAGGTAGGCATCATATCATCCTCTATCACCAAAGAATCCACATGGTGGAAATATTCTCTATGAGAAGGATTAGCATTTCTTTTCAAAGCTTCATCCTTGGGAGGGAGATCTTTGAAGGAAACATGATCAATATTTTCTTGAGGGTATCCTTATGAGTAGAGAAAATTTGGGGAGAGGGAAAATGCTTCATGTTTAGAGGGAAGGATGTTGAAATGAATAGGAGGTGAGCTATTAAGATAATTTTCAACCATGTCACCTTATTTTACTATAATATCATCTTCTCTGACCAAGGTACTCTTATAGGAGAAGGAAAAATTAAGAGAATAATAAATTATATCATCTAATGTTTCATCCCAAATAGGGAGATCATTGAGACAAGTGCTATGTGAGGCCCTACCCTAACTCATCCTAGCATTTCAGTATTTTTCATGTTGAGACTAATATGGTTGCTTTATTTTTATACATTATGGATTTGAAACTCATATGATTTCAGGATTTGGATAACATTGATGGATGCTTTATTTCTATGCATTATAGACATAGAACTCTATATGATTCTAGAATTGGATTACCTTGTGATTATGTATGTCATTATTGGAATTGCAGGACTTAACTATGATGATAGAAATAGGATGCATATTTTACGTATGGATTCAAATTATGGGAATTATGATAATTGCCTATGTGGATTTATTTGGATGAAAGATGTATTGATTTGTTAAATGTATATTGTATGCAGAGTGTTTGATGTGTATCTTATTCATGTGTTTTATATTATATGAGGTTATTTGGAATTACTAATGTGTAATTGAGATGCATAGGAAAATTATCCATGTGACCATGGAAATATTATGGAGAACCAAACCTAGACCTATGTACGTTCGTAAAACTAGGGTTTGTCTATTTGGAGAGACAACACCCCGTTTGTATCATATTTTATTTGTGAAAGTGATTGTTGCATGAATGTTAAAAAGAATTTTATTAATTTGTGTAAATCCAACAAGAGACAAATTTCAAGTGTAATTATGTAAAAGTATTTTTATTGTGTCTCATGTGATTGATTTATGTTTTGGTTTTTAAATTGTCTCTTGGATGGAGTTGTTTAACCATAGCTTTTTCAATTAATTTAATGTGGTTCTATATTTTTCTAGGGTAAAGAATCTTTGGGGTGGTCAACTTAGGTTTGACCCGAAAATTAACTTCAGAGTGGTTTAAAAGGGATTAAATGGACACCTAGGGGTAGTTTAAGAGTGTTTCCTAAAGCCCATAAGGTATACCTAAGGGTTAGGAGTAATTTTAGGCATGTACCAACTCCCATGTGACCCTTTAGACACCCTAAAAAGTGGGTTTCCTAAGTGGAGCGAAAATTGAAATTAGAAGGATCATCTAAGTTGTTAACCTTCCTCTCTGAATGTGAGATCCCTTTCCCATTTTACCCTACCTTTCCTTTTCAGTTTTAGAAACCTGTGAGAACTCTCACAAAGGGCTTCTTAAGTAAGAATTATAAAATTTATGGGTAATCACCCACTCTCCCTTTTCGGAGACAAGGTAGTTTTGAAAGAAAAGATAGATTGGTTTTAGGAAATTGGCTAAGTGTAGAGAAGGAAGGAATTGTGGAATTGGGCTGCTCATCCTCAACTAATTCTAGCTTACCTTTGGGTAGTTGAAGGTTGGTTAAATTTCTCTTTGTATTTTTTTTATATTGCATGTTATGTTGAAAAGATTTGCTTGTGTGAAAAGGCTAGTTTCTTGTATTTTTCCCTTGTGAAAATTTATTTTGTGTGCTACATTTTACTCTTGTGTACATTCTGTGTTTGGGGAGTAACCAAGGCCTCCTACTCTTGGGAGAGAGGATGGTCTTGTGGGTGGTAGAATTTTGACAGCCCTCGAGTGAGAGGCTCTTGTTAAGAGAGTGATCTCAAGGGATTTCTATGTGACCCTTGCTGCATGGCTTGTTTATGCATTTGGGGGTCATAAGGAGGGAAATAAGGCATGAATGCCTTGGGGGGCATAAGTTTGTGGGGTTGTTATACTTATGATTGATCATTATTTTCCATGAGGTGGCCTTGAGTTTTACCATACTTGCAGTCTTCTTAGGGTATTTGGTCCACTACCACCCGTGTATAGACTTCACATTGTGTGGTGCAGTTTAGCCCTAGGATGGGAATATGTTTGTGAATTTTTTCCCTTGTTTATTGTGTTTCCATGTGTGTAACCTGTCTAGGGCTTGGTTCTCCAAGCTCGGGGGTGGCTACTAGTTAGCCTAGGCGGGGAGATGAGCACTCCATGGTCATAGCTTTGATTTAATTGTAGTTTGTCGGAAGAAAAGAATAGGACAAGTGGAAGTTTACTGGAGTTATTTGTTGCAAAAAAATATTCGTAAATGTAATTATTATTTTGAAAAGTCCTCATTTATTAGAAATGAGAGACTCATTTGTAAAGTCATGATAGTGTCTTTGAAATACGTTTTAAAGAGTTGTAATATTTTAGTATGCTATTTTGCAGAAAAGAAATGAGATATCCCATTTGTATTGATGGCTATAATGTATTTTAAATGTACTCTAAATAAATGAAACTATTTTGTTAAATAATATTTTGTTGCAAAAGAAATACATTTATCTTGGATTAAGTTCCCTGTAGTGTTGTTAGTAGTATGCAAGTTAGTTTGGAAATGAAAGTCTATTTTGCATGTGAATTTTGAAAATAAAAAGAATCAGTTATTTCCTATGCATACCTCTAATATTTAATTTAAATATCAACTCATTTATCTAGTTGCTGTTAAATTTATTAAATTTTGTCATTTATATAGTTACTGTTAGAATTATTAAATTCTATCATTTGTTTATGTGCAGAAAATAAAATCTATTGTTAAACAGAATAATTGAAATAAATAATTTCTAGAGTTGCTCTTCTAAGTATATTTAATTCTGTTATTTACTTTATTTTTTGCAGAAAGTAAATCTATGTTTAAATAATCTATCTATTTTTTTTAGTAACTAGGATTTTGATAAAAGGAAATAAATACAATGATTTAAATCTGAGGAATTTATCCAATCTGTTAAATATGTTTCAGAATATATATTTACATTGAAAACTTATGCCCTAGATACAACATATATATATATATATAAACAGATTTACATGCCTATATTAAATGTTTAAATGAATTCATTTCTTAAAAATAAAAAAAATAAACTTATTTGTTTAATATATATATATTTATATATATATATATAAATTTAAACCAATATATATATATATATATATATATATATTTGCACCTTTTAAATAAAACAAAAAAAAAAATTAAATAAAAAAAAAATTATTTACATGGGGGGGCAGGATGGGGGGCTGAAGCCGCTTTGTGGACACATAGCGGATGGCCCGCGGCCTCCACTATGTGGACACACAGCGGTCGGCCCTGCGGCTTCCACTGTGTGGACACACAGTGTCGGCTGCCGCAGCTTCCACTATGTCGACACATAGTGTTAGTCGCGGCCACGACTATGTGGACACACAGTGGTGCCGCGCCCACCACTATGTGGACACACAGTGGTGCCACGCCCGCCACTGTGTGGACACACAGTAGTGCGGTGGCCTCCACTATGTGGACACACAGTGGCGCTGCCCGGTACGTCCGCCTCTCCTCCTCTTTGCCGAGTTCGCCATGGCCACCGCATGGTAATTTCGCCCTGCACAAATCCAAAGAAAAGAAAATGAAATCCTAGCCGGTTAGGGCTAGGGTAATATGAACAAAGTAATAAAGAATGAAAAAAAAATATAAAAGGATTCTTTTTATATTAATAAAAGTAGGGTTTCCATAATGTGAAAGCATATTTAAGTTTATATATATATATACATAAAAATATAATATATGTATATTTTATATATAGAGTATAAATAAATGAATGGATAATTGTAGGTTAATTAGTTTATTAAGTGGTCATAAATTATATATGCTTTAAAATAAACATATGGATATAATTTTTTTAAAAAAATTAGTGTTTAATTTCAAAATATTTGCGGAGTTTTAAACTATTATAAACTTTATAATAAATTGGGTAAGACTATTTTGGTTATGGGAAATATTTAAACTTTATAGGACAATATTCATTATGAAAATTAAATGACGTTTTTTATCGATTGAATTTAAACACATTTCAATTAATGATTAAAATAAAAATATAGACTTTTATAAACAAAGTGCTAGGACTAAATTAATTAGTTCCTTAAAGAATTTATTGATTACGGAAGATTAATAATACCTTCGCCAACATTTTAATGAATTTTAATTAAGTGATTAAAATGATTGAGATGATAATAATTCTTTTGAAAATTAATATTCTGCATTAATTAAATTTATTTTTCGCTTACTTAAGTTAGTGATTAGAGTTAACTCTAAACGTAGTTAAGACGAAAACTTTTTGGAGCAGTTCATATTTGCAAAATTTAAATATTTTAAGTGCGAATTTAACAAAAAAAATCATCCCATTCTCGCCCTAAAGTTTGGGCATGACATGTTACAACAATCATCTTGTACTATGGTGTCCTCATGGATAGGGTCAATTTTGGGAGGGAATAATAATATTTATTAATAGTTCATCTTTAGGAGGAAGAGTATTAACAATTTTTTTATTGAAATCATCCTCTTGCCTCAAAATGTCCTTAATAGGTTCCTTTATAAGGTGATGGAGTGTTAGAGAAAGGTATAGGAAACTATTATGATGCAAAGACAAGTTGATCGAAGGCCAACATAGTTAAACCGGGGTTCGGGGTATTGCCCCAAAAAAATTTCTACCAAGTAGCTAGGACCTAATTCTACTCTCATGCACACATAATGGAATATGAAGGAGCCTAGGGAGATAATTAACTTTGGTTGCTTCTTGTGAGGAAGAGAGAGCCATGAAATATCTCTTAAGATTGCTATTCCTTTATTGTAAATGAGGAGTAGATATGCAAAATGCAATGCAATGATCAACTATGCTAGGAGATGAGATACGAAGTACACATAAACCAAAAATGTAGATTTTGCCTATACTAGAACTAAAATACTGAAATAAGGACTAGAAAAGGGACTTAGATGTGCACCTACTACTAAAGCTGATGCAAAACTAGCAGATCCTAGGGCAATGGGTACCCTTGTACCTCTACTGGTAGGAAGCTAATCTTCTTAATCTAAGGTCCTGAGGGTCTAATATGCAAATTTGGCACCTAAAACTATGAAACCTGGGAGACCAGTGCACCACACCTTGGTCCTATCTTAGGGCACCATGCCCCTATTTTTATGATCTAAGATTGCCTTGGTGTCTACTGTCGGTCCCAAAATTTGTGCATCTGCTGGATTCTTGTACATACGCCTATAACTTGCAAAATGCTATCTAGGTGGCTATATAAGGTTTTTCCTTAGTCAAACCCCTTATTTTGGTGATTTCCATCTCCACAAATAGCCGATAATATATTGAAAATGTGTGAGAAAGAATCTGGTGTATATCCAAGATCTTAAATGAACAAGAAAGTAAATCTAGAGTTCTACCCTACGCTATGGAGAGCAAACCCTAAATGATTGTAAATGTAAATGTAAATGTTTCAAATTGCAAATGCAATAATAGATCTAAAATATGATTATAAATATGAAAATGAATGTTATGAAGCTCATACAAAGACATGAAAATAACATGAAACTATACCAAATCGTAAGGAAGAGGTACATGCCAATCAACAGTTGGCGATCTCCTATTATTCTTCAATATCTTCAAAGCTCCTCGATGTTGAAAATGGTTGTTGAAGGATTGATAAATGCTTGATGAATGCTTGATTTTATTTTGTAGGCTTCACATAACCTATACTTTCACTTTGCAGGAGGCCCCTTCAATCGCTAGATCTTAGATCCTTCAAATGAGGAAAGGGAGGCTTCATGTAGGAGACCCTAACTTGGTTTTGAGTCATAGGCTGAATTAGAAATGATATTTTTTTCTAACCTCTTGGATTTTAATATTAAGATACTCCCAAAACATGCTCAAAAAATTTGGAGAGAAAAAGTCTGGACCATGTTGGTACCAACCTGGTCCAAACACACGGTTCGACCAACTTTTTGCCAATTTTTTTGGGAAGCAAGATATTGTGATTTTAAAGAAAATTCCAAGAGTTTGTGAAAATTTGAGATGTCTAGATATGCGAAATAGGGCCTTGAAGGTTGAAAGAAGACATAATTAGGGTATTTGATGAAATGATTAATTGGGAGAATAAAATAAAAAGGGGCACACTTAGGGTAAAGGGCCCAATTCTATGATGTGTAGAGGGATAAAAGAAGACTTAATATTTAATTAAATTAATTAATTAAATGCTTAAAGGGGATTTTAGATGCAAAATGCAAACACACTATGGTGAGTTCTAACCTAAGCGTGGAATTGTAACACCCAACTAAGGGTGTACAATTTATGATGCTACAAAGAGTATAGATGAATATTTACAAATAACAGAGATTACATCCACATCATAAATCCATAGCACTGGAACAGAAGAGAAGAAGTAACATCCATCACGCACACAAACAACTAATGAGGAAATTACCAATGGAAGAAGGCATCAAATCACCCTACCATTTGGAACCAAAAAGGTGCACCCCTTATTCTCTAAAGAATGACATAAGGTCCCCCACACAAACTAGTCCTAGGCTGATACCTAATCATCCAAGGGAACTCAAATATAGAAAAGGAATGACCACATACAAAAACTAAAACACAACAAGGCATAGGAACAAACAAAAAGTAGAAAAATCACTAGAGGCTTCTCCACAAAACAAAGGCTAAGGTAATAGGACACATACAGGGAAGAGTGTCATCACATCAAATCAACAAGGGTTATCCTAACAATCCTAGACCTCGACACCCATCAACAAGAAATCTCCTAATAGTCTCTCTCTAGACCTCAATGTCCAAGTGACACCCATGTGGAACCAACTCAAACTTTCATGAATATAAGCGAGTATAGTCATGCCAACAAAAATTTTCCAAACTCATCCTGAGCCTAAGCTAGCACTGTAGGCCACTAAATAAATTATTTAAGATTATCACTATTGGGAAAATAGTGTCTCAACCTTGCTTTACATGAGGTTACTATTTATAATAATTTTTTATTTGACCATGGAATGGTGCAAAATTTTCCCCAAAGCTTTAGATTGGCTAGATAAGCATGCCGATAAATTTTCGTTGCAAGATCCCAAGTAGTTTGGAAGATATTCAATTTTTCATTTTGGAAGGTGTGATGAAAGGTTTAAATTTAATTTTGAGGATATTAGACCCTCCAAATGCCCTGAAAAGTGGGATTAATTGATATAGTAATTTATGAGGTGACAGATCACTTCACGAGCTTTTCGGCACTTCAAACGATTCGTTAATCAGACACCTGGTTCACAACTTATGGCCTCAAGAAGTTTGGACTCCTAGAATAGGAAATATTATAAAATGCATCAAACACATAAATGAGTTGTACAGAGGGAGGAACATGCATTGATGTGTTTTTTGACACGTCATAGGTCATCTAGATTGGAGATAAGGTTGGCTCGACTTTATTGGGTGGTTTTAGCCCATGGTTTTGTAATACCGTTTGACAGTTTCTTGTGTTGCATCTCCTATATATGAGGTGCGTGAGATAGAGGTTGTGTGCGAGAGTCTTATGGCTATTGAGTTACTTTTGAATCTTTGATTAGTGGTACTCCTATGAAGATCTTTCTCTACAATTATATTGTAATCTATTATTGATTGCTAAATAATATATTGAGCTTCCTTTTGGAGTGTGGGGTTTTTATCCCAAAGGGGTTTTCCCCATGTAAATCACTATGTTGTGGTATGAATGTTATTGTCTATTTATGTTAAGTTTTTGTAACTGTTGTAATGATCTGTAAAAAAAATTACATTACCCTCCTCTCAAGGTTAATGTAACAAGTTGTTCTGCTACTTAGTTTCTTTATAAGTGGTATTAGACCCTTATCACCTTTGGTTTCAATTATGGGTTGTTGGGTTTTTTGAAAAAATCTAGATTTGAGTGGAATCTTATGTAGTAGATACTTTTTGATCTTGTTGTAATAATTTTTATATGGTAAGTTTGTCAAGGAGAATAAAGGTGGAGAAATTTTCTAGAAGTAATTTCGAGATATGGAAGTTGAAGATGGAAGATCTATTAATAGATTGAGATCTGTGGGATGTTGTTGTTGCAAATTTCTCAAGACCTATAGATCCTACTATAGTTTCTTAGTATGATATTATAAACTAAAAATCCAAGGGTCTAATCAGATTGTGCTTTATAGACTCTGTTTTGATCAATGTCCATGAAGAGAACTTAGAAAAGAATCTATGGACTAAGCTTGGTGAAATGTATCAAGCAAAATATTTATTGAATCGGATTTTCTTGAGGAAGAAATTGTATCTCTTGAGAATGGAAGAGGGTGGATGAGTTACAGACCACGTGGAAGAATTTAATATGTTGGTGGATCAATTGGTATATGTTGGTGTTAAGATAGACTAAGAGGACAAATGCCATATCTTTCTTTGTTCTTTGCATGATTCATGGGATTCTCTTGTTATGGCTATAAGTATTACTTATATTATTTTGAGGTTTGAAGATGTGTTAGGTATCCTACTTGGCAAAGAGATGCAAAGGAAGCTGGCAATGAATTCAAAGGAAGCTCTAACTATACTTGGAAGACCTAAGGAAAAAGGCAAGAAGAATGAGAAGTGTAATAAGTCCAAATCCAGAGGGAGATCAAAATCTCTTGGAAAGTCCAAAGTCATTTGCTGGAATTGTGGTAAATCAGGTCACATTTGTAAAGACTACAAAGAATAAAAGAAGAACAAAAAGAAAAGTTTGATTATGAGTCCAAGTTTGAAAAGGAAGATGATGATGCATTCATTGCAGATTTTGTTACTCATGTAAGTAATGATGCATGGTTAATTGAATTAGGTGCACCTTTTTATATGACTTCCAAAAGAGATTTGTTATCTAAATATGAAGAATTTATAGGAGGTAAGGTGTACATGGGTGATTATTCACATTTAGATATTGTTAGCTATGGTAAGGTTAGGATCAAGTTTCCAAATGGTGGAATAAAAATGATTAGCATTGTGTTCCATATCCCTTGATTAAAATGAAATTTATAATCTTTGAGAAAATTGATAGGTATAGGTGTGCATGTAGTCTTTTCTGATGTAGAATGTAAGATGATCAAGGGTGCTTTGGTGATTTCTACATGTGTTGAGTTTGGTACTTTGCATAAGCTAGAGGCATACATTGTTGAGTGTAATAGGATTTTTGTAAAAAGTAAATTTTATGGATACTTGATCAGAAGATTTAAGGGTTTCACCTTCTATGGATGGAGATGGATTTTGGGTACCTAAGGGTTCTCTTTCTTTTAAAGAAAAGTTACCTATAGAGAAGACTGTGTTATGACACTAGAGACTTGGTGACATTGGAGAAAAGCGTCTAAGAACCTTGAAAAATAAAAAGCTTGTTGAAGGTTTGAATGATTGTAATCTTTAGTTTGATTTATGTGAGCATTGCATTACAGTAAATAAAACCACGTTCAATTTCACTATAGTTATCATTAAACTTGCGGTGTTTTGGATCTTATTCATTCTGATGTGTTTGGTCCTATAGATGTTCCTTCCACTAGAAAATCTACATATTATATTTCATTTATTAATGATTTTAGTAGAAGGAAATGGGTATACTTTCTAAAGAGTAAATCTGAAGTTTTAAGTCATTTTACAGAATTTAAAACGATGATTGAGTTGCAGACTAAAAAGAAAATTAAATGTTTGTGGACTGATAATATTAGTGAATTTCTCTCTAATGATTTGGATATATTATTTAAAGACTATGGCATTAATAGACAAAATACTACTCCATATTCTCCATAGCAGAATGAAGTTACAAAAAGAATGAACATGACACTGATGGATAAGGCTAGGAGTATGCTGAGTGGTGTTGGTCTAGAATAATATTTTTGGGTTGAAGCTATTGCCACTGCTTGCTACCTGATTAACAGGTCTACTACATCAGATCATGTTGATAAAATGATTATGGAAGCATGATCAGGTCACAAGCCTTCATTGATACATCTTAGAGTTTTTGGTTGTGAGATATATGCACATATGCCAAAGGAGAAGCGAAAAAAGCTGGACAAAAAGGCATTGAAATGTATCTACATCAGATATAGTTATGGTCTGAAAGGATACAAGCTTTGGGACCTCATTGAAAAAAAGGTAATACATACTAGAAGTTTTATTTTTAGAGAAATTAAGTCTCCTTCTGTTACATTGCAACTAGAATCAACTAAATAGGAAGATGTGATTCAATTCCCTCCTATGCCTGAAAGAGTTGAATCAAGATCACTTGATAGGAAAGAAGTAGAGGAGAGGTCATCTAGCTCTGAATCTTCAAAAGAGGAGAAAGAACCTCAAATTCAGCTTGCTCAAAGGTCTGCAAGACATAGAAAACCAACTGAAAGGTATTCACTTGATGATTAGAGATGTATTTTGTTTTAATACTAATGTAGATTAACCTAGATTTGTAGAAGAGGAATTAAGTATGAATGATGTAGAATCCTAGAAGATTTCTATGGAAGAAGAAATGATAGCTTTGAAAAAGAATGATACATGGGATTTTGTATCATTGCCTGAAGGACAAAAACTTGTTGGTTGTAACTGGGTGTTCAAGAAAATGGTTGGTTTACATGGAGGAATTGAGAAGTATAAAGCAATTTGAAAAAGGTTATTCTCAAGTTGAGGGTGTTGATTATGGTGATATATTTTCTCCTACTACAAAAGTGACATCCATTAGATTTTTTCTTTCTATTGTTGATGCTTATGATTTAGAGGTTGAGAAAATGGATACAAAAATTACTTTTCTTCATGGTGAATTGGAAAAAGATATTTATATGACACAACCAAAGCACCATGTGACTAAATGTAAAAGTAATTTGGTCTATAAATTAAAGAAATCTTTTTATGGCCTCAAAAAATGTCCTAGTGGTACCATAAATTTGAGACGTGTGTTTAATTTGAGATTTGAGTGTTCTAAATTAGATAACTTTGTTTATTATAAATCTGGTGGTGATCATTTCCTTTACATACCATTATATATTGATGATATGTTATTCAATGGTAAAGGGAAAGGTATGATTTCAGAACTAAAGTTTCAACTTGTTACAAAATTCAAAATGAATGATCTTGGTGCATCAAAATACATTGTTGGGATGGAAATTAGTAAAGATAGAGTGAATAGAAAGATATGGATAGGCTAGAATAAGCATATGAATTCAGTTTTAGGAAGGTTCAACATGAAGTATTGTAAATCATTAGAGAAATATTCACCACCTTTACAAGTCCTCAAACACTTATTTTTCTTTCTTGTCTGTAATTTAACCATTGCTTTAAACTCTTTAAATTAAATGAAAACTTTAAGATTTACTCTTTAGAAAGTATAGCCATGTCCTTATACTAACATAATTAATAAATGAAACATAATATGTGGATTTTCCAATGGAAGGAACATCTACAAGACCAAACACATCAGAATGAATAAGATCCAAAACACCATAAGTTTTATGAGAACTCAAGTAAAACTGAATGCAATTTTATTTTCCATAAATGCAATGCTCACAAAAATCAAAGTCAAGATTACAATCATTCAAACCTTCAACAAGACTTTTATTTTTCAAGGTCTTTAGACCCTTTTATCCAATGTCATCAAGTCTATGGTGCCATACCATATTCTTCTTTCTAGGTAACTTTGCTTAAGAAGAAAGAGCACCTTTAGGTACCCAAAAGCCATGTCCATCTGCGAAAGGTGAAACCCTCAAATCTTCTGACAAAGTATCCATAGATTTACTTTTATAGAAGTGATATTACACTCGACTATGTATGCCTCTAGCTTAAACAAAGTTCCAAATCTGACACCTCTAGCAATCACCATAGCACCCTTAATCATCTTACATCCTGCAGTAGAAAAGACTGTGTGTGTGAAAAGTGGATTTAGAATCTATATCTACAAGACACAACACTTCAATCGAGTCATTACATGCATGGTTAGACAGATATAATCCTAAATATTAAAACCATAACAAAGCGACCCATTGCCTTCTAAAAGATGTGAGTATAAGATTGCTCTCAGACTATTAGCAATACCAGTGACTAGGCAACATCAAGATGAAGGATTTAATCTATATGAGCATGATGAATGCTAGATGGATGCAATATTAATCTTAACAAGATTTAAGCAATATGAATCTAAGTGATTTAATCAACGTGAAATAATTAATATGTAATATGTCAATGAATCCTAGAGAAAAAACAATATTATAACGATATATTCTCTAGCCTCTCTAAATGAGAGATGAGAGCCTGAATTTATAGAAAATTCAGAAAGAAACCAACGGCTGAGATCAAATGATGATGAGTGCTCAAGATTTTCCAAGAGGAAGCACAATCCAAGTGAATTGATGTAATTGGATGTTTTTCTCAGTTTAGAAGGAAAGTTGAACTAAAATTAAGATTAAATCAGGAAAAACTGATTTATTCTCTATTTCATTCAACTTTGGGATTTAATTGTTTTAATTGCTTTCTTTGAGATTATCTATCAATTCTTAAATTTTTTTTTTCAAGATTATCTCCAATTGATTTCTTTTCTCAAATTTTAATTCTTTTTTTGTCAATTAATTCCTTTTTTGATTTATTTCCGTTTTTGAAGATTTTTGCTCACAATTTCCAATTCCTATTTTTTGAAGATTTGTGGCAAATTGATGTATTTAATTAAATATGCTAGGATATTTAATTAAAATAAATAAGATAATTGTTTTAAAAATGATTTACTTGGAATGATTAATTAATTAAATAAATATTTAATTAATATTGAGGGATTGATTTGCCATGTGACATTTGATGATTTTAGGAATTAATTGTGTGCTCAAGATTGATTTAATTGCCTTTGGTTAGGACCTTGGTGATGTTGTCGAGATTAGGGGCTCATGGTTTAGATGACCATTTTTAGGGTATTACATTTGCCCCTATTTGAATTAATGTGCAAGCATCGCGTTGGTTCAAAGAATAGTTGATGTTTAGGAGATGCCAGTTCTGAACTTGATTGACCATGAACTAGATGAAAGAAAGGTGTTTAGCTTGATTCAAAGCGAAAAAGCTGAATGAAGTCTGATTAAAGCGATACCGATCCCGTACTTGATTGAACTAGGAACGATAGAAAACAAAAGATACCAAACTTGAACTTGATTGATCAAGAAGTGGATCTTACTGATCTAGACATAGTGAGTGATGATAAAAATCGATCTTGAACTTGATTGATCAAGATACGATGAAGATAAACTGTTCAGCTTGATCAAGAAATGAATACTGAATGCCTGCTTAGATTGAGTGTGATCGAAGAAACTCTTTAAACCCTTGATTGAGTTTAAATGAATAATCACCTTGATGAAAAGCGATGAAATTGATTAACGTTAAGAGATTGATTCAGATAAAAGATAAATATTACCTTGATATGAAGTGATGAAACTGATATGCCCCTAGCGATTGATTCAGATGATTGAGAAATCTCAACTTAATATAAAGCGATGAAGTTGAGATGCCCCTAGCGATGAGGTCTTATTTGATTTTCTTTAGTTTGAAAAGTATGTTTGCTCGACTTTTGGTGAAGATTTGAAAATTTTCTCGCCATTGAAGAATGTGAGGTCATAAGGTCACGACTATGCCCCCTCGGGAATGAAATCGAAAGATAGCGAGGGTACATGATGATAGGCAATTTTGAGCGATGATAAGTTGTTGTGAGCACAAATTGATTCAGAGGAATTTTTGAAAATTTAGCGAGAAATTGAGTGCAAAGTTGATTTGTAGAAATTAAATTGAGATTCAGCGTTGATTTGCGAGAAATTGAGTGCAATTTGAAGAAAGAATGAGCTTTTCATGAAAAAGAGCACTAAGTGGTCCAAATTCTGAAATTGACTAGCAAAATGATCTCGAATTTCGATTTCAATCCCGAAAATGGACTCAGGACAGCCAAAATAGCTAAGGGTACAATTTTCATGTCCATTAGAGCAAGCTGAAAAATTAGGTTTTGGGCTATTTATGGGACAAAAGTGTAATTTTCAATTTATTTTAACCCTCCAAGTTTGAAAATTGAAAAAAAACTTCTATGAAGAAAATGGTGGTTCCTACTCATCAACATCGATTTGAGTACCAGAGAAGACATAATCGACCCCGAAACTATGAGCCAGTGGTAAGTGATCGATCTTAAGCCTATTTATGTTTTTGAATTTGAATTTTTTTGTTCATTTTGCAAGTTTTCCACGTGTTTGAGGTCAGGCGTATCAGTTTATCATGCAAGACAGGATCCTATCTCGTACGAGAAACTGATTAAATTTCTTTTGTCATTTAAGTTCATTAGTTTTGTCATTCGTGGTGCACCTTCATGTCGTACGACAGGTCTGTTAAAAGACCGTTTTGTCATGCGGGGTCTAAAAGTTTGTCGTTTGGGGTTATTTTGCCATAGGACACCTATTCTTGACTCGTACGAGATTCTGCTACCCTATGTTTTGTTGTTCAGGAAAAAGTGAACATTTTGGAAGGTGTAAACATGAAAATTTGATTTTTCATATTACTTAGTTGGATTTGCGTGATGTTTTACTTCTCTTGTAGGCTCATTTGGAATGTTTTCTGATGCTTCGTTGTTGTTTTTTTTTGCAGGTTCGATTACCTCCTGTGTTGTTTAGATGTGTTTATCCTCCCACTATGGCATTAGTTTGTTAGCTATCAGATGTTAATCAGGCTTAGGTTGATTTATGTGGTTTGACTCATCTTTTGAGATTACCTGATATTCGTTTTAATCACGTGATGCTCACAGCATTGGTTGAGCGTTTTCATTCAGAGCATAATACATTTCATTTGCCAGTTGGGGAGTTGACTATCACTCCTGAGGATGTGTATAGGATCCTTCATATCCCTTTTGCTGGTAATAAGGTGGATTATGATACCGCGTTGTTCCTAGACTACAAGCAGTTAGGCATGTCTTTGGTGATCTTGACATTTTCACTCGTTCCATGAGTTGGGACATACTTATGAGTAGGTACAGTGAGGAGTATCCCCTGGCATGTGTTCTAGCAAGGTTCAAAGGTTGTTTTCTGATGCCGGAGAAAGGACAACATGGTTTCTAGAGTGGATGGGGCTAGATACTTGAGAGATTGATGGAGACCCCACAGAGATTGGGCTGGGGTTCATGCATTTTGGCACACATGTATCGAGAGATGCATGAGATTGTGTATAGAGATGGCAAGAGCATGGCTGCGGGTGTGTACATTTTACAAGTGTGGGCTTAAGAGCACCTTCTTGTTTGTCGGCCCATAGTAGATGACAGTAGAGAGCTTGGGCAGCCCATCATATATAGGTATGCCAGATATATTATGTAGCCCCATTTGGGCAAGACATATTTTTGGAGATGACAGCTCGATGACCTGATAGCCATTCTCTGGAGACCATACAGAGGCTTGGAGCCGTGGGATGACTGGTGGATGGTTTGCAAGGACCTTTTTGTTACATGCCCACTGATCAGGAGATCACAGACCATCATGGAGCTATTCATCATTTCTTGAGTGATGAGGCAGTATGGTCGGCCTCAGGGGATCTCGCAGGAGTATAGAGCATATGCACATTACGCCGATGAGGAGAGACAGGGATGGTCTCCACAGTTGTTGTATGCTTTGGCAATGGAGGAGCTGACAAGTTTACACCGCCTAAGGTGGGATTACATGGACGATGTAGCGGATGCAGGGGTATTGCCCCAGTATAGAGATTATTTTTAGCAGCGTCCATTCGCTCGATTTATAGATCCGGGTGAGCAGGCTCCTCATATTGAGGATGTGGAGGATGATGCCCCTGCACCAGCACAGGGATAGGGACAAGGCCATAGGCAGGGCCAGAGACAGGGACGGAGAGTCGAGACTCCGAGGCGGACAGGTGGTGATCCTAGTGCTAGCAGCAGCAGGGTGCCAGCTGAGGGTGGATAGCAGAGGGGTGAGGGAAGATCCCTTGGGAGAGTAGGAGTGAGATTGGGTGGGACCGAGGAGGACTGACTGGCAGGTGAGTAGTATTCATAGACACATCAACAATTGGTATTGATCTTTCTTCAAATTGAGTCTCTAATTAAATAAATATCTTCATTTATTTAATTATTCTAAGCCTAATTCTTCTATTAATTGAATAAATCTTTATTTATTTAATTAATGCATTTATACTCTTCTAACCAAATTTATCATTTAAATAAATACATTTATTTATTTAAATTGTCCTTTTCCTAAATTAAATAAATATCTTATTTATTTAATTCATTAACCTTTTCAACTCATGACACCTGTCATTCATCTCTTAATTCCTACACTACCTACCTTCTCATTATTTTATTATTTCTTCTACCTACCCTCTAATCATAGCCGACCATTTATCTTTTACACCTCTCAATCTTATCCCTCCATTTCTTATGGAATCTTCTATATAAGGATATTCTTCCTTCATTATCAAACCCTAACTAACTACTTGATCAATTGACTACACTATGCCTTTGCACTTTCATATGCAATCAATCCTACTTACAACCACATTTCCGTTCTTTGTTGAGCTCTTGTGCACATAAAATCTGAGAGAAACTATATCAAGCAAGATCAATGGAGATAGGAAGAATGGAGATCCAAACCCTATTGGACATCTAATGGTATAATCTTTGTGATTTCATTTGATTTGCATTGTCTTAGGTAATCTTCATATGTTATGGTGGATCTTTGTTGTTGTTAGGCTAGGGTTTTGTGATTGAATTCATATAGTCTTTCAATATTATTGTTGTTATCCATTTTCACCATATACATTTTGGCATGCCCGGTGGGACTCTTCTCCCTTTTTGCATTTAACATCTCTTGTTGCAGGTTTTGTGTTTTGAAGTTGCAGATCTGACATTTCTTACAACATTTTGATATTTTTGCATATGCATACTTTCGGATCATGTTTTTGATTTTCTGCCGTGTTAGTGACATCTAGAATTGCGGCTACATCCTCGATAGTATTTTATTTTTCTGCACATTCCAAAAGTCGCATCTGTGTGCCTTAGTCGCGTCTGTGGAGTTTTCAGGTGCATTTGCATCCAGGAGCCATGTCTGTATTCTGGAACCGCGTCTATGTCATCTTTTGGTGCGTCTGTGAAATTTTATAGCGTTTGTGTTTCTGATAACTATGTTTGTGTGAATTTGTTACATTTTGGGTTTTCTTTGATTCAGTTTTGCATCATCCAGATTTCAGATTTGGTTTATTTTGAGCTAACATCTTCAGATCTAGCTAACGAAATTGGTGGAGCTTGTCTTGAAAGCAAAATCATTTTGTTGAAGGCCCCTATTTTCACAAAGTCTTTTGAATCTAAAATTTACCTAACTTGTGTGCTTGCAGGAAGGGGTGATTATTTCAAACAATCCAAACTACTACTAGATCTTTGTTGTAGGACCTTGGCAAAGGTTTTTGATCTTTAATTGTGTGCCTTGTTTTCATAGATTAGAAAACACTTCAATTGGTGCACTAAAATTGAACCATTGTCTTTTGTGTCTTGAGCAATAGGCTCTTTTTGTTTATTCTTTAGAGGGCTTATCTCCTCATGTGGTCATTAGGACTACTAGTGAGGAGAGAATGACCCAAGTGGTAGCAAAAGAAAAGCCATCTTCTTCCAAACCACTATAAATAACTGTATCCATGGTGAAAACTACGCATAACATGTGCTGATTAGTTCATACCGACAATATGTCTCCCCATAAACCCGTTTGATCAAATTTATTTGATCATTTGTAGGGCGTAACCCCTACTGACTAGGAGCCTTCTGTATTTACAGAGCTGAAATTGCCGCATGTATGGCCACACGAACGGATGCCCTTACTAGCACCTTTTTGTTTTAGAAGCCAAAATCCTTCTAGTTGTTGGGGCAAGAGGTCGGACCTTTGGTATTAGCCCACACACATATGGTTCTTAGTAGAGATAGAAAGTTCGCCACGAGGAGTTTTCATGGGGACTGATGCTTGGCTGCCCTAAGAAGTGAGTGTCAAGGGTGGAGCCAGTGGGGTCAAGCATCTAAGTATCTGCTCTGAATAACGTAGCCTTGGGGAAAACTCCATGTGGGATCAAAAACTATTGTCTTGGCCAACCATAAGAATTGTGCTTGATTTATTTTGAACAATCAAACATTCAAGACCAAACATCAAAACATTGTGTCTTTTGTGTCTTCAAGTGTATGCAAAACAATTTTACATCAAATAACACACTTTTCTTTGAGTCATTTTGAGTCTAAACACTTGCAAACGTTGAGTCCTCATAAACACTGTGTCCTGTTGTCATGAAAAACAGTCAAACATTCAGATTTGGTCACAACAAAACAACTTCACAGATTGGAAAAATTGCACAAAGTTTGCAGAAATGCATCTGTGTCTGATAGACCCACGTCTATGTCTGACGGACCCACATCTGTGTCATCTAAATGCATCTGTGAAGGACAAAAATGCATCTATGTCCTTTGAGCAACATTGCAACATCTCAGAAACATGTCTATGTCCTTTAAGCGCATCCATGAAGTATACAGGTACGTCTGTGTTCAGGATTGAAAACTTTCATAATTCAGCAAACAAGAACAATCAGTTTTAGACTTATTGAGCTTCCTAGGTTATCTCTCAAGGATTTTCATCTAGAATTCAACCTATCTTTGGGTCTCACAAAGTCCATCATTTCTTTATACCTTGCATTACATTCACATTTTTCTGAACTTGAGTTAAAAGGTCATTTGCTTGTCTTCATCTTATTTTGTCAACACACTACATACAACGACATTTTTCTAAGTGGTCCCTCATCAAGGTCTATCACCTTTGGGTCTCATTTAGTCTATCTTAGAGTCAAGGTCAACTTACCTCATCAATAGAAACTATCATCTCTTTGGAAGCCACACCTACTCTAGTACATACATACTTGGTCTTACACTTTGGACATTGCAAGTACACCTTAGATTTATTTACATTCCATCCAAACTCTTGGTTTTCCATACTCTTTTCATTTTCATCTAGTCTCACACATCTTGGTCAATACCTAGCTCATGGTTGAAACCCGTTCCCAAAAATCTAGGAGATAAACTAAAGAGGCTCAAGAGTCCACAAACATGAGCTCCTATGAATATGACAATGATATCTTTTTCAATTCTGATCATACTACATTACCTAACATGGATGCCTATAGAAACATTCCAAATGTTGAGAACATAGACACTACAAACAACAATGATATACACAATGACAATATGGACAAATTTTCTGTACATTCAGCAGAAGTGGAAGACACCATTATGAATCCCCATTTCAATCAATTGGTTGAGGAAATAATGAGGAGAGATAGATAATACTTTCTACAAGTGATGACACAAAGTGGAGCCAAGATACCTCATGATTTTGACATGTCTCGAATAATGGAAAATCGACCTTTGCAACAACCTCACCTCAACATGGATCAAAGGATGCCTAATAGTGGAAGCAATAGAGGACCACATATGGTGCCTAAATCACTAGCATCTTTGTTTCAATAACTATAGGTCCCATACACATATGGTCAAGCATATGATACTCACCTTTGCAGACCATTATGGAAGTCTTATGCAGAAAAATCTGCTCAATCACATACCAATGCTAAGGATCAACCACCAAAGCAATTAGATATTCAAAGGCATGCTCAAAATTTGGACACAAGGAAACCCCGTGTCAAATTTGGGGCCAACACTTTAGAACAATATCATGACATTCCTATAGAGTATGGTATACATGGACAAAACAGATATGTCGTTCCTCAACATGACTCTATACCAAGTGGTCCATATACATAGCATCATTATAGACCTCCTCCATATGAACATTTGTATGATCAATATCATCCATATATGCAACATGCTCCTCCTCCAATTGGTGCTTCAGGCATGGGGTATGGTCCAAGAAGTCGGTCTCCACCTAAGAACAATTTGGAACACCAAATCAAGGATTTACAAAAGAAAATGGAGGACATAAATACACCAAATCCAACTTACATAATGAGAGACATATGTCCCTAGCCATTTGACAAAAGAATTCCAATGCCTCCTTTTCCTACACACTTTGTGACACCTAAGTTTGATAAGTATAGAGGAAAAGGGGATCCTAAGGCACACATAAGATAGTTTTTCACAGCTTGCATTGAGGTAGCAATAGAAGAGACATATTTGATAAGATTATTCCCACAGAGCTTAGGCGATCAAGTTATGGAATGGTTCTCCCAACTTCCACCTGGAATTAAGTCTTGGGGCGACTTAGCAGAGGCATTTATCCAACATTTCTCATACAACATAGAGACAGACATATCAGTCACTACTTTATGCAACACCAAGCAAAAGGATGGAGAATCTTTTAAATCATTTTTTCAAAGATGGAGAAATCTAGCCAGCAAAGGCTCTTGTGAAATTCCACAAAAACAAATGGTAGAGATGTTCACCCAGAATGTCAACAAAGACATTGGTTATGATCTAAGGAAAGCTTGTTTCTCCACCTTCAAGGATGTCATTGAAAGAGGCTTAGCAACAAAGAAGGTCCTAATTGAACAAGGAGTCATTAAGATATTCAAGGAAAACAAAGATGACCTTAAAGGAAAAGATAAGCCAAGATTTTGGAATAAAAACAAGAACACAGTCAATGATGATGTTGTTGATGCCAATACAGTACGACCCAAAATCATTTTTTCTAGATCAAGCTCTACAAACAATCAAGTGAATACTCAAACAACTTCCAAATCACAAAGGAAGTACACCCCATTGGGAGAACCACTTGAGTTCATTTTCAAAAAGCTAGTGGCAAACAAAATAATAACAATTCCAGATTTTCCTCCATATGAGCCAAACATTAAACCAAATTGGCGGAACGATGATGAGTATTGTGAATTTCATAAGAGTAAGGGTCATAAAATAGGAAATTGGCATCGACTAAAGAACATCATACAAGATCTCATTGATAGAGGTGACATTGAGATTGAAGGACACTCATCCAATCAAGAACATGAGATGTTTAAGGAACCATTCCCAAAATATGACAAGGGAAAAGCTAAAGCCACAGATGACCAAACCAACTATACCAGAGCATCTTATATATATGATTCAACTATCAATCACATTTCAATGGACAATTATGTCTCTACCATTATCATCAAGGACAAAACGCAAGAGAATTCTACCCTAAGACCCAAGATTGTCCTAAAAGGCATTGGATCTTCTTCCGAACCTACCTCTGAATGTAATGTTACAACTCATTGAGGTAAAATCACTTTGCAAGGTGATCTAGCTAAAAACACCACTTCCTCATCAACCAAACCTGAGTATGACCTTGTAGAACAGTTAGGGAAGACACCCATGCTTATCTCCATCCTTGAGCTCTTACGCATATCCCCCACACATAAAGCCATTCTTGACAAAATTTTGAGAGACACTATTGTCCCCACTGATCTGAAGGTGGACCAATTTCAAGTCATGGTGGGATACCTTTCTGTTCCACAATCCCTTACATTCACAGAAACTGATGACACCTTCATAAGTTAGCCACACAATGCACCTTTACACATTAAAGCCTTCCTAAACAAACATTGAATAAAACAAGTCCAGATAGATGGAGGAGTAGGTCTAAACATTTGTAAATTGAGCACTATTAAACAATTGGGATATTCTGATAAAGCTGTGAATTCTATAGAAAAAATTACCATCAAAGCAAATGATGATGAAGAACGTTCATCCAAAGGCACAGTCACCTTGTCGCTCAGAGTTGGGCCAATTACTAAGGATGTGGTTTGTCAAGTCCTTGATCTCGATCTCACATATAATATATTGCTAGGACATCCATGGATTCATGAGATGAGCGCAATCCCATCTACATATCATCGATGTATCAAGTTTCTTCACAATGGAGTTGAAGTGATTGTCAAAGATGACCCAAATCCATTCATATATTGCAACAATCTACGACCTAGATCAGAAATAACAATCCCAATCAATCGAGAAGCTATTCCTTCATCAGCATATGTGGATCCAGAATCCTTAAAAGCTTCTACATCAAAACAAGCAAAGATCAAAGAAAAGTTCAAGTTTAAAGACATGGGATGTGGTGAGTATATCTTTCATGTTGATCAACTCCCACTATCTCCTAAGGTATTCAGTCGAAAGGAACAATCTATAAATAATTTACAAGGAGTTGGATGTGAACCACCTAGTGTTGTGGCTACTGAGTCTTAATGCAAATATCCTCTAGTGGTGCAAGCAACTCTTGATATCAATAGTCCTAAGAGTGGATCCAACAAAGAATCTATTGAGCGTATCGCCAACCCTCTAGAGAAATCACATAGCCTTACCATTTCATCCACTCATTCCATTTCCACTCCACTTCCAGACTTAGATCAACAAGAATTACAAAATCCCTTACTCATCAAGGATGAAAAATCAAGCTTTGAAAAGAAATAATCCTAAAAAATTAAAAAATTAAAAAAAATACAAAAAAAAAAAAAAATCAAAAATACAAAAAAAAATAAAATTTAAAAACACAAAAAAAAATTCATAAAACATAAAAAATCGTTACTTGGTGAAAACCTGGAAAACAAGCGCCTTGTGACACAAAAAGAAAAGAAAAAAAAATTTAAAAAAAAAAAAAAAACATTTCGTCCAACGGTGAAAACCACTTTCATGGTGCCCTGGGCAAGTACCATGCTAAAAACTGGATCACCAGCGCCATGCGTAGAGACATTTCTCCTTCCTCCTTTAGGATTCTCTTTCATCACTTCACTTTGCACACACTCACAACCTATTCATCCACAACAAACTTACCCATTCCCATCGTGGCTTGTTATTGATCTACCTAAGATTGGTTAGCCATTCATAATAACATTCATTTTCACCCTTTCCATCCATAATAAATTAGCTCCTATATGTGGCTAAGGAAAATCCTACATCTAGTGATGGGTATGGAATTGAGAGCATAACATGTTCCGAAGAGTATAGTTTCTTCCACTTTTCTTTAGTCTATCCACGCACAATCTGCAATAAAGAAACACTTGCATCACAATCCGCAATAAATTTTCATCTTCTCCACAATAAAGTATCAGTTTCATGGATTCAGTTAGTTTTAGATGAGATGTAGCAGCAACAATGGGCTTCAACAAATCAAATCTTTCAACAGACTTAGACAACATTATGGTTCAGTGCTATCTATTCGTTTGTGAAAGTAAACATTGTGACCACAATCAAATAAGACTTATATAAGTGACAAGAGACACTAAACTTGAGGACTACAGTGGATGTTGGTGTCGAGTCTTGGTTTTCTTTTTTATTTTAATTTTCTGGTGACATGTCTTTTAGCTTTTCTAGGATGTCTCTGACTATAGATTCTATCTCCAGGATGTCTTTGACTAGAAAGGCGAGGATGGGGTATCATCACCTATTTTCTTTTGCTGTCTGTGGATTGTCTCTTAATAATGCTATGACTTGTCAAGGGATATGAGGACACTATGAGTCTAGTATAAACTAGGGCATTCCTTATTTGTGACTGTCTTATCTCCATGCAAATAGGTACAATGACTTTTTGGGTCGAACATATGCCTCGATTGTCATAACCTACTTACCATAATAAAGCTCAATGATGATAACACACAAGAAGCTCTTTTCACTTTCATATCTTCTATCTTCCATCCCCCTTTCTTGATTGACTTTCATCATCCTTCTTGAGTTTGTGTAGCCTACTATAACATGACTGAGTATAATGACACACCAAAAATATTTGCATTTCATGTAGTTGCACCGGCATTACCACATATAAGCATTTCATACATATATATAGATATCACAATTACAATTGCATCACATCCTACACACAACACATGTTAGCACATGTTACATTCTCATCATGTAAATAGTCATTTGCATTATCATATTCATTTCCATTTCATACATTCACATTTGCATCATACATAACATATTAAAAACATAAAAAAATAAAAATATTGCACTGCATCATATTTGCTTCCATATCATAACCATCACATAGAAACATACATCATAGGAACATAAGCATCACATAGGTACACATGCATATAGCTGCCGCAAAGATGAATCATCTCATATATATATAATCAAAAGTGTCATGATACAATGATGTCAAAATCATATGGCTACAATCACATGAAGGTGTCTACATCATAATGCAAAATGGTACAAAACTGATACATAGGGAGCCCTCTATAGCTATGATGAACTCCATCCCTCAGAGCCGCCTAGCCTCGATGAAGTTTGAGCCCTAGAAGGACCCACTCCCAGATCATCTCTCATGTCCCCTCTATCTAGTGGTAGTGGAGGACCCATAACCCCACCGCTAGATGCTTGTCTCCTCTAACTCCCTCCCGTGACCATCGCTGTCCGTGATGGTCTACGGAAGCTCCTAGCCTGCTGCTCTGGTGGCACTTCCCCATAGTATAGGTCTCTCCAATAACCTATCTCTTCCCCTACCCATAGAACATAGGCGTATCTAGCCCCTGTGTCCTCTATCACCTGCCTCCCAGCCCTTAGTGTTGTCTCAGCCTTAGTATAGCACTGGATAGCTTGATCCCGCTCCTGCTCAGTATCCCTTAGCTTTCTCCTGAACCTAGCTGTCTCCCTCTCCAGATCTTGGATCTCATCTACCTGTCCCTGGCAGATCTCCCTTAGCTTAAATAGCTCATCCTCCTACTCCTCGGCCCCCTATGCCTATGGCTCCCCCTGTACTGGTGGTTGTGCCTGTGCCTATGCCTGTACCTACCTTTGTCTCTATCCCTGCACCTGTCTAGGACCCTGTGCTACTGGCACTCCACCGTAACCCCTCACCACCCAAGCCTGCCTCTCCTCTCCACCCTCTCTCTGCGGAGACACCCTCCTCTCTCCAATTGCACCCTGCCTCCTCCGTCGGCCTCTCCCCCCACCATCTCCATCATCATCCTCATCCCCCCCACCATCTCCATCTTTCTGCTCTCCTGGGTCTGTCAATTGTGGAAATGGATGCTCGACCCAATATGCAGTGTACTTTGCATCCATACCTGCATCCTCAATCTTAGGCCACATATCCCATGGCATGGACACCATCTCTACTAGCTGCATCATGACCTGATCATATGATAACAGTGGCCCAAACTGTGCCTGGTCTTTCACTATCCGCGCATACATACCAGAACCCTGTGGCATCCGCTAGATCCTACCAAAGTGCCTGCATACCCTGTCCACTAACTACCTCTCCAGTACATAGGGTGTCTACCCAATCAGATATCTGCTTCTGAATGTGTATGGCAGATCCACTACATCATCCTCCCACTACTCACACTCACGGTACGACCTCCATATCGCAGTGTCAATCTCATCGATCACTCGAAGCCAGTGCTCCAACCTGCCAATCCATGGCTATGAGGTAATCATATCATATAGATGAACAAAATTGCATCCATGACCCCGGCCTCTAAAATGTATCAGTCGTGTGATAGGCAGATGCTCATATGCCCAAACCTGCAACAATGTAACTCCGTAGCTCAATCGTATGGATCCATGATAAACAAATTGATGAAGCTCATAGTACAAGTGTGCCAGCACGCATGGTCCCTAGGCATATCTGGTATGCTGTGTAACTAGTGTCTCCAAGGTGCTCCCCCAACCCACAGCCAATCCCTGCGTCGCCCTATCTGGACACATGAACCCACTGAGTACTCCTCCTAGCACTGCTGGTAGTGCTAGTCATGTCATTGTCATCGTGTCCTATGCCACATGTCTAGCCCTCATCTCTAGTCCTAGATCTTGGAACACTTGTCTCAGTGTCTCCCTATCTCCATCTTGATCATAAGGAATCAACTCCCCATCGATCGGTATCTGTAGTATCCTGTACACATCCTCTAAGGTGACTATCATCTCACCCATAGGCAAATGAAATGTGCATGTCTCAGAGTGCCATCTCTCAGCCAACGCAGTCACCAAACCCATGTTCACCCAAAACTCAGGCACATACAGAATGTATCTCAGACCCATAACCTCAATGGCAGCCCTATCCTCGAATGTCAGCTCTAGTCGTAACCTTTGATTCAATGGGAATCTCTCCCATGACTCTAGCATAGGCAAGTACTCCTCCAGTTAACGCAAAGCAATCATGTCAGTCAAAGTGACACTCACTGTTCATCACAAAGTATTGCTAACTATCCTAGTGACACTCAATGTTCATCATAAAGTGTTGCTTATATCCTAGTGATAGTCACTATTCATCACAAAGTGTTGCTATCTCTCCTAGTGACACTCATTGTTCATCACAAAGTGTTGCTTCTATCCTAGTGGTACTCCCTATTCATCATAAAGTACTACGTGTTTTGCACTCCCTATTCATAACAAAGTGCTGCTCATATTTGCACTCACTGTTCATCACAAAGTGCTGCTCCTATTGGTACTCCCTGTTCATCACAAAGTACTATGTCTTGGTACTCACTGTTCATCACAAATTGCCTCAATCTATCCTATCCTAGGGCTATACTTGAGTGTATCCTCTTGGGTAGTTTCCTAATTGGCAACTTATGTTCTATCACAGAATTGTCAATCCTAGCCCTATCTGCTATCCTAGTCTTCCCTAGAGGACCTGCTTGAGTGTATCCTCTTCGTAGCTTATCCAATTGACAGTGTATGTTCATCACATAACTGGTGATTTGACCTTGAAGACATAAATGTGCCTTCATGACATAAACGCGCATACAGACTGCACAAACACGCCTAATCTGCACAGACGTGTCTGAAATACATAGGCGTGCCTCTGCTCTGTACAAACGTGCTTGTCCTGCATAGACATGCCCACATTTCACAAACGCACCTACATAACACAAACGCACTCGCATCTGGAACAAATGCTTTACCCAGCATAGACACGTCTGGCACAAATGCAAATGTGCCTAGCCAACATAGATGCACCTGGTACCAACGCAGACGCACCTACACGTTTTTGACATTTTTTGACATTATCCTAAAGCACATTTATTGCACTACCTAGCATGCATTAATAATAACAATTAATGTGACAAAGTACAAGGAGGTTTTGTGGTACTTACCAGCTCTCCTACATCTGTTGGGCTCTGATATTGGTGAACGCGATCGAATCTATGCACCAATGCCATCGCTGCTGACTGCTGCTGTTCAATTCTCTCTCTGCACTCAGATTTCTTGGATGTGTGGATGACAATGAGGATGTGTTCTCTCATGGTCTATCTTATAGACTACCCTAGCCCTAGCCCTAGCCCTAGCCCTCATTTCCTGAGTTAGTCTTCTTTATCCCGTGACTCTGTCACTCTATCCTATTTGGTTTGTCCATTCTAGCCTTCCTTTCTTATCGAGAGATTGTCTGTGATCTTTTCAAACATTTTCATCAAATCTCTCGAGGGGGCATATCATTCCCATCTTGGGGCAACTTTGTATCACTTCATCTTATCTTCTTTGAAACAATGCGACAAGCTGCATTGTCTCAAAGAGGGGCAAAATGTAGACACCTAAAATTTTCATGTCTAATTAAATAAATATCTTTATTTATTTAATTATTCTAAGCCTAATTCTTCTATTAATTGAATAAATCTTTATTTATTTAATTAATTCATTTGTCCTCTTCTAACCTTATTTCTCATTTAAATAAATACATTTATTTATTTAAATTGTCCTTTTCCTAAATTAAATAAATATCTTATTTATTTAATTGATCCCACTTCTTCTATTAATTAAATAAATCTTTATTTATTTAATTAATTCATTAACCTTTTCTACCCATGACACATGTCATTCATCTCTTAATTCCTACACTACCTACCCTCTCATTATTTTATTATTTCTTCTACCTACCCACTAATCATAGCCGACCATTTATCATTTATACCTCTCAATCATATCCCTCCATTTCTTATGGTGTTTTCTATATAAGGAGATGCTTCCTTCATTATCAAACCCTAACTAACTACTTGATCAATTGACTACACTACGCCTTTGCACTTTCATATGCAATCAATCCTACTTGCAACCACATTTCCATTCTTTGTTGAGCTCTCGTGCACATAAAATCTGAGAGCAACTATATCAAGCAAGATCAATGGAGATAAGAAGAATGGAGATCCAAACCCTATTGGACATGTGATGGTATAATCTTTGTGATTTCACTTTATTTGCATTGTCTTAGGTAATCTTCATATGTTATGGTAGATCTTTGTTGTTGTTAGGCTAGGGTTTTGTGGTTGAATTCATTTCAGTCTTTCAATATTATTGTTGTTATCCATTTTCACCATATAAACTTAGATATTTACTCTAAGGTATCGGGTCAATTTAAACAAGGACAAGATCAAAGCATTTTTATTCAATATAAATAAGGTGTTGTAGAATAGATAGCCTAATTTTTTGATGTAAAATTATGATGCTTCCTCTCAAACCCCTGAGTGGTCCATTGTTTATAGGCATCGACAAAATAGTTTACTAGGAAGAATTGATTAGCAATTACCAAAATAAAATATGCAATTGCAAGAAGAAATGGCTATCATTGGCTGGTAAGATTATGATGGTTAAAGTGGTGTTTTAAGTTATTCTCATATATATAATGTCATGATTTAGACTTACAAACAAAATAATCTCTATATTAGAGGCTTTATTGAAGATTTTTTTGTTAAAAGGTGCTAAGAAAATGAAGAGAACCACATTGATCAAATGGGACATGATTTGTTTGTTGAAAGTTGAACAAGGTGCTAGATTAAAATGGCATAGTTGGAAAAACACTACTTTAGGGACAAAGGTTGTATGAAAAATGTATAATAACTATGAAAATTATGGTGTTGATTATGTAGAAGAATTATCTTGACTGTGCAGATTCAGAATAAATTTTGAGAATAGCCAATAATGGTGGTGGCTCTATAGTTTAGCAATTCATATGGGAAAGTAGGAAGTTTATTGTAGATCATGTGACTTGGAAGATAGGGAAAGGGACTAAGGCTAAATTTTTGTATGACTACTAGAGTGGAGAAATTCCTCTTGATAGGTCCTTGAATGAACCAAATTGGATTGAAGAGGTAGTAAGGGAAAATGAAAAATTTATTGTATACTTGTGTCTCAAATGTAGAATGGTTTTGGATAAGATTGGGATTGTGATATGTTGTATAGGATAATCATTCTAGAGAAAGAAAGAGTTCCATTGAAGGTGATTCTAAGGAAAAGGAAGATATCACCCAATTCTTAGAACAAGATAAAATTATATGGAGTGCATCGAAATATAAATATTACTCAATCTGACTTGGATAAGAACTTCAATCAATACAAATGGAGAATATGGAATGTCCTACTATCCCATGTAGAAAAAATTGTGTATTACACAAGGATGGTGTTTTTATTTGGACAACCTTACATTGGAAATTTTTGATAGGTGATAGATTAATGTTTATTCGCATTGAGGCTCCAAGATGTTTCCCACTTTGCTACATGGACTAGGAAAGAATAACCACCTTTTATAGGACTCTCTTATTTAAAAATTTGTTTTTCTTGGTTGTTCTCTTCCTTGGAGTGGAAATTTTCCCATCAAACAACCCTATTGAGGTTTCTTTTAATCTAGCATATAAAGAGAAAAAATTGGATGTGGGGTGATATTTGGATTGTTGCCCCATCTATGGTCTAATGGAAGGTATGGAAAGAAAGGAATAGGATAATTTTTAGTGAAAAGTTAATGAAGATGGAAGAAGTAATAAGGAAACCTGAAAATGGTATATGTTAGGTAGTTAACAATTTAGTAAAAAATAAAAAGAAGATAAAGTTCTATTTAGCATGGGATAATAACATTCAGAAAAATTTGGATAGATTATAGGCACCGCAAAAAAAACATATCAAGTAAGCTAAAGGTAAAAAATTAATTTTGATAGTGTATTAAGACATTGGGAAAAATATTGGTCCTATAACAAATAATAAAGTCGAACATGATGCCTTCTTAGGAGGCTTAAGTCTCCATTTGGAGCCTTTTGTTATAGAGCAAGATGTGGAAGGGTACTCTCAATTAAACATTAATGTTGTATGTAATAGTCACATTCATAATTGGAAATTAAAATATCAAGTGACACAGTTTAAGGAATATATTGAAAAATTGGGGAACATTCATATCTCTAATATATATTAGGAATTGAGTAAAGTGGCCAATTTTTTTGGAAAATAAAGGGGCTGAGTTGGAAAATTGAGATTATGTAATTCAGGATGTGGAGAGTTGGTTGGGGCTAAGTATGACTTTAGATGAATACTTAAGAATCATGGTCATCCTTCTTTAGGTAGGCTTGGGTAAGATTATTGATAAGATGTAATAGGGCAAAGATAATCTCTACTATCCATATATGGAATCATCATCAAGATAATGTAATATATAGTCAGAGGAATTTCATGGAAGGACGGGAAATAAAATAATATTGCAATGTTGATTGTCAACCGCATCTCATTTCAAATTCACAAGTGATGGTGAAGGTAATAGAGAGAGTATTGAATCTGTTGGGAATAGACTTCCTTGACACAAGATCGGATTGGTACATAATGAAAAATTTTCATAAAATCATGTGGGGCCTTCCTTGACTAGAGATCCATGGGAACTAGTTGTCTAAGGAAAGAAAAAAAAAAAGGAAAAAATCTTGGATGATCTACGTGAGAATCAAAATATAGTATTAGAATTGGAAACATAAGGAAGAGGTGCCTCTAACTAGGATAAATGGACGGTTATATAAAGGAGCCCATGGCTAAAAAATGATCAACCTTAAGATTAGAAATGATGGTAAAAATATTTGTATTTAAGTTTCAGTATGCCAAATCTCTCGTGGTTGATCAATCTCTTCAGGACCAAGTTGCCTTCCTATTTATAAAAGGCAATTAGTAAGAGAAGGTGAGTATAATCAGATTTTTGGGACTATATTTTTGGGTTACAATGTACATACATGATGGCACTATATATAAAAAATTATTTTTTCTAACTGTGAAAATTTTTGGGATATACAATCAAGGGTTCCCGAGTTTCACTTCCTTGTATATACCTAAAAAGGTTCATCTCATACATTATTAGAGAGGGATCACATTATAACACATAAGAAACATTTGGAAATAAAAAGGATAAACTAGTTTAGCCAAAAAGTACTCATAAATAAGAGAAGATGAATCGTCACCTTCAACAATAAAATAATAAGATCCATGAAATTTTCAACACTAAATGAAATGTAATCATGGAAGCTACATCCAAGAAATCTCACAATTTTTGGCTAAACCATCATAGACAAAGATAAAAAAATTTGTTGGTCTGCATAAGAAAAATAAAAGGTATCCATTACTAAAATGGAAAGACCAAAATATTCATAAATTATACATTACATAACTATATTCAACTAGAACTAGCCACCACATGGGGAAGTAGGGAACAATGTCTAGATATTTCAATAGCCCCTCATAGGGTTCACAATGAGCATGCAATCCCGCATGGCATGGTAGTTTACACCTCGTCTACTATTCACATCACATTATAATGTGACATGATACTTCGTGTAGAATCGATATAGACCGCATGATGATGTACTCATCATCTACATCCCACATTGCATCAAAGTGGCATAATACTATGCCAAACATGGCCATAGTCTGCATGGTGATGTACTTAACTACATATTGCATCGCATCATACCATGACATGATACTATTCCAAATATTTTCATAGACCACATAGTGATGTACCTCACAAAGAAAGCATATGAAAGACAAACCTCACATAGAAACATACCTCTTAGGATACTTACTATAAGAAAGATGTATACATGGCTAGGACCCACTCATATGCTAACCTACACGTGAATAATCAAAGAGACCATGGGTGCCCCTTTACAAGAATGCAAGTATCTCCAAATAATTCTGTATCAATAATGAATACATAACATATATAAGGGACCCTCACATATCAATGTACATGGAATTGTGCCCTCAAGCTTGGCTTACTACCATCAATAATACGACATCATCACCAACGTTATGTCTAAACATCAGTGGTCCATTTGGTATCATATCTATCGTATTAATTCAAAACATGTATCAATACAAAATCTACCTCATCATGAGAAAATATATCTCATACCAATTGTTGATACCATACTCAGGAACTATGGGTATTAGGGAAACATATATGAACTACACAAATTGTCTCATCATAGGGGGACATAGTGAGTACATTTCTCGATCAGCAAAAGCTAAGGTTTCTTCATCTCCCACCATTATTCGTACACAATTCCATCCTCACCAAGGAACTTTATTATTGCTACTACCCCTTCACATGCTAACTTATCAATAACTCATGGATTGGAACTTAGTAGAGTTACATACCATTATAAATTGTAACCTTGTACAATTCACACCTCATTTTGGTGCTCTTACTTTTTCATGTCCTATCCTAGCTTACGTATAGGTCTATTTTGGATATTTTCACTCCAAATTTTATGTCACCTTGTTGTATGGATGAGTGGAACCCATCTTGGGACCGTACCCTCCTATTTTCCACCTTGGTTCCCCTTAAATAGGCCCCAATTTAACTAGGAATAGGAACTCAATTTCTCCCCATTGGATTTTTGTCCCCATGCCTCAATTTGAACATTGGAGAATGGCCTCATTGGTATTTTACCTAAGGAACCCTATATAAAGACATCCTTTCAATTTATTTTGACATCCACAATCGACCCCATCATTCATGCATGCATAAAGCATTCATCATCCAACATTCTGAAACATTCAAGGAAGCATCTCATCCCACCATATCCTTCAACCATCATCAAGTAAGTCACATAAACATTTATTTAAGCATATATTTGTCTTTGAATATTCTATGTGTTTTGATATTATTACATCAATAGTTGTGATCACATCTATAGATCATTATATCATCAATATTCTATAAACTATTCAAGATATGAGATATTATGATGCATCATTTACTTTATTATTTTAATTATGATTTTCATTCAATTCAAGGTTAATTCCTAAACCAAGGTTGACCTAAGGAAAATCCCCATCAACAACCATATTTATTTCATTTGATGTGTAGGAAATTGATTTAGGAGCCATGACCGAGGAATCTAGTAGAGTAGACAATGATAGTTAGATTCATCTTTGGAAGGTAAAAAAAATGGACCAGGATGATCAACTCTCATCGGTCCCAAGTATTATTTATTACCTTATAAAAATAGATTCTTTGTATCATCATGATCTAGAAAACATCCAATCTGTTTGTCCTAGATATTCAGAGGACTAGGGTGACCTCTCCTTGATCCTAATAATTCTACTTTAACTTTATGTCATAGGTTATAATCTATTTCACCTTCAATGGATGGACATGCATTTTGAGTACCTAAGGGTTCTCTTTCTTTTGAAGAAACATTACCTATAGAGAAGACTATGTTATCACACCAGAGACTTGGCCACATTGGAGAAAAGGGTCTAAGAACCTTGAAAAATAAATAGCTTGTTGAAGGTTTGAATGATTGTAATCCTGACTTTGATTTCTATGAGCATTGTATTTATAGTAAATAAAACCATGCTCAATTTAACTCAAGTTCTCATTAAACTTGTGGTGTTTTGGATCTTATTTATTCTAATGTGTTTGGTCCTATAGATGTTCCTTCCATTGGAAAATCCACATATTACGTTTCATTTATTAATGATTCTAGTAGAAGGACATGGGTATACTTTCTAAAGCGTAAATCTAAAGTTTTAAGTCATTTTAAATAATTCAAAATAACGATTGAGTTGCAGACTAAAAAGAAAATTAAATGTTTGTGGATTGGTAATAGAGGTGAATTTTGATATAATAATTTTGATAAATTATGTAATGACTATGGATTTAATATATAGAAGACAATTCCATATTCTCCATAGTTGAATGAAGTTGCAGAAAGAATGAACATGACAGTGATGGATAAGGCTAGGAGTATGGTGAGTGGTATTGGTCTAGAACAAAAGTTTTGGGTTGAAGCTATTGCCACCTGAATAATAGGTCTTCTATTTCAGCTCTTGTTGATAAAATTCTTATGGAAGCATGGTCAGGTTAGAAGCCTTAATTGAGACATCTTAGAGTTTTTCATTGTGAGACATATGCATATATGTCAACGGAGAAGTGCAAAAAGTTGGAGAAAATGAAATTAAAATGTATCTACCTTGGGTATAGTTATGGTGTGAAAGGATATAAGCTTTGGGACCTCATTGAATAAAAGTTAATACATAGTAGAAGTGCTATTTTTAGAAAAATTAAGTCTCCTTTTTTTACATTGCAACCAAAACTGACTAAAAAGGAAGATGTGATCTGTAATGCCCCGCCAGGAACCCTAAAGGAAAAGAACACAACTAGGCAACTAAAGGGTGAAATATTTTTTTTTTGAAAGATGAAGTGCATTAATTATAACAATTGCACGTTTAATAACACAGTGGAAGTCTAACACATAATTTCCTAAGGGTTACCAATGAAGATTAATTCACAAATTATATTAACACCATGGTTAATCCAATTATCCATTTAATTAGATAAATTAAATGCTTAAGTTTAAAACCTACACATACATATAAATTCCATAATGAAAGAATCAAAGTATTCCAATGCATTTATTTATCCATATTTCATTTATACATAGGATCAAAGAAACTGAATTATCATACATTCCATTGACATAATATTACAATATCCATAATTACATGGCTTCTAAAAATACCACAGAATCCAAAAGTTACAATATCAAGATTACATAAAATCCTGATACAATGACCACGAGGTCTCAACTGAACAATGATCATGAACAAGAGCTGGTACATGAACCACAAACCAAGAAACACCAATGAAGCCTTTCCTCACTTGAAGATACAATCGAGAATGTCCGATGGGAAGTGGCACTACCACCTGACCATGTGATCCTGAAATGGAACCACCCCACCGTGCTAGGAGATAGTAGTAAACCCTCAAAAAAGCAAAATAAGACAAGTACAAAAGAACTACAAGACTCTGCAAACATCCATGTGACTCAACTCATAAACACTAGTGACTCTAAGGAGAGAGTGTCATCACATGGCTTATGGTGGTTACCTTGGTAGGCCTCCATAGGTCCCAGCCCCCATCTTGGGTTATCCTAGTAACCTCTTCTGAACCTCTGACTCCATCTAAGTCTCATGCGGACCCTACCAATCCTTTCATGAAGACAAGGTGGTAAGTTTGCCATTCCAAGCCTTCTCAGCACATCCTAAGCCTATACAAACACTCAACCATGTGTGAGGCACATTATCTTAATTAATATTATAAACTACCCACCCCCTAATCAATTATTAGGTTATCACTTTTTAACTGACTTTCGATGGGTTCTCCTGCCATCCACTTCGAGCACGACGCCCGCTTGAAAGCCACTCTCTCTAAAAGGACACTAACAGTAAAGGTCTCTCTACAAGAACTCTATAGCAAAACAGACAACCATAACTAATAATGACAAACTAGAGGTAAAGGATACGCAATCACTAACCTAGGATTGACCATTTGGAACAAAACACACAATGGCTCACATCAATGGGTTTATACAACAACACCTAACCAAGCAGATATAAGAACATATGACATAACGAAACTCAACGAGAATTGCAATGAAATTAAGCTTGACTACAAACACCATTTACACAAGATCCTAATATAGGCAATCTTTTCTTTAAACAGCCAAAAGCATAAATTACTTCCAATTAAAGATTTTTCCAGAAAATACGAAAATGCAACTATATAAATTCACATATGAATTAATCTCCTAATGTATTTCCAAGCATAAATATAGAATCTAAAATTATAAGCTTATCTGGAAATAACCAAACTCTGAATTAATTTTATATATATATATATATATAATATAATTATATGAATATACATATATACATTGTATATATATCATATACCTATAATCATGTTACAAAATATATATACCAACACATGAATTAATTTTCACAGTATTAAAATAATATTAAATAACATAATGCCCATAGTAACAAAACCTATATATGAATATATATATATATACATATACATATACATATATATATATATACATATATCATATATATAATAAATTAATTTAAAAATCAAATTTAATAACCCTACATGAAAATCTGAAATACCATATTTCGGTTTGCACAAAATATATCTAGGAAATAGAGAAATTAATTTAAAACCCTTGCTCCTTGCTACACATGGTAGCACGTGCTACCACCAGTAGCACTACTACTGCACGGTAGCATTCCTACCTTATGGTACTAGATTCTACCACCAGTAGCATACTACTGTCGCTAGTACTGGTACCGTACGGTAGCCGTACTACCGTCGGTAGTTGCTACCTATTATATATATATATATATATATATTTAAAATTATAATAACCTAAACCCAATAAATTTTATTTTCAACCAAAATTTATTTCCAATTAAATTTATTTACAGGGAAATTAATTAATACATATTTTCTTCCAAAATAATGTAATAGAACAATTTCCCTTAAATTTTAATAACAAAATAAATTTAATTAATGATTAAATTTATTTCTATAATAACTAAATAATTTCACAAAGAAACACAAATATTAAAAATGACTGCCATAGCCAAATATAGAAACAAAAATCAAACAAGAGGGAATATTTCCTCTCGTAAATCCCATTCCTCCCCAAATTTTGCAATTTTCATGCACAATAAAAATCTTTGGCAAAATTTGCCACATTAACTTTTCTCAATCTTCTCAAAATTTTAATCTAAAAAAAAACACGCAGGAAATAACTTCTTTCCTTAAACCAAAAATTAACTTCTGGAATGGACTTTAGCAAAGAATAAGAAATAATCAGACAAGATTTTAGGTTTGACAAACATCTTAACACACACAGCATTTAGAAAGAAGAAAGAATAAAATACTTTCTTTAAAACAAACAATCAAACGAAGCCTCCCAACTTGGTATAGCTTTCTTGGAAGAAAATTTGTAGAAGAGAACCAATCCTTCAACAAGCTTCCCAATAAATTTCTCTTCAGCTAAATCCCTAACCTGTTTCTGTGTCTCCCAAAAATAAAGACTTATTCCCCTTTTAAACTAAAATTCTAGGTTGCATATATTTTTCTCAAAAAACCCTAATATATAATTTTAGTAATAAAAGCAATTTTATTTTCTTTTCTAATTTTCTAGCAAAGGATAAGTTAACATGCAATAATTAAAAATCATTTTTCTTTCTTTTCTTTTCTCATGCAAATTAATTAATTTTCTAAATAAAGAAATCAAAGCAATACTTTAATTCTAATTAATTCTTTTATTCATTTATTTATTCTTTTATTTATTTAAAATTATAGGAAACAATAAATGTAATTAATCTAATTTATTTTTTTACTAAAATCTAAATAAAATATATTTCTAATATCATGCAGCTTGCACCTTCATTTAATAACTTCTTTTTAATTAAAGAAATTTTTCATGAATAATGTTAATGCAGAAAATACATAACTCAAAAATACCAACTATGAGATAACTCCATAAATTGAATTAATTAATTAAATCCACTAAAACACACACACTGAACAAACCCCAAGCAAAGACTTAGAAAAAGTCAAACGACAATACACGAAGGCTGAACAAACTGAAATGACGACCAACTAACGACACTCACAAGAGTGTAACTAAGTAAAATAGGGTCAACTGGTACCTCCTCCACTTCCATCAGACAAATATCCCTTACTTGTACCTGCAATATCCTGCATCACCAAACCACACATGCATATATACAATATAGAAAACACGACATGCACCCCAATGAAGGAGAATCACGACGTTCCCTATCTCACCAAAATGAGTGAAGCAAAATCGTCCCCTTGCATCCAATACACTCACAGGCACACAACATATGATTACACATTGCATAGATAAATTAAAGTGTTAGTACATAGCAATAATCCATAAAATGCCATAATGACAAGTACTAAAATACTACAAATAAATTATGCATCTGATATCCAGATAAAGCATGAAATAATGTCATGTAAGTTTGAATAACACATCATGGTAATATATCCACTGAAAGTAAACAATAATAAAATATGAGTCTAATGAGTTCAAATGAGTAAGGGTACTACATTCTCCCCCCAAAACTAGGCTTACTCCTGGAAGCCTAAAACAAATAAGAATATAGCTCTCTCATCTTTGCTACTTCCTCCCAAGTCACCGAGGTCTCATCATTTGGCTCCCATAGGACCCTTACTTGGTCGATGGTGCGACCCCTAAGGATCAAATCCCAATGCTGAAGAATACCCATGGACTCCATGGAAAGTTGCCCATCCTCGACCTACAAAGAGTTCCAATCAAGAACACGTGTCACATCTGGATGATAAGGTCGAAGAACCAAAACATGAAAGACATCGTGGCTGTGGGATAGACTCGATGGCAAGGCAAGATGGTAGGCAATAGGTCATATCTTCTCAAGGATCTCAAAAGGGCCAACAAATTGAGGCGCCAACTTAGAACCCTTTCCATATCTGATGAGACTCTTCCACAGATGTACTCTCAAGAACACATGGTCACCAATAGAAAACTGATGATCTACCCTATGAGCATCTGCATACTTCTTCTACCTATCCTATGTAGCTACCAAATGCTCACGAATCCGCTCAACCTGCTGCTCCATCTCTCAAAGAATATCCGGTCCTATAAGCACCCTATCCTCTAGCTAATCCCAACTCAAAGGAGTACGGTAAGGATGACCATATAATGCCTGAAAAGGGGACATACCTATGGAGCTATGATATCTGATATCTATTGTTATAAGAAAACTACACTAGATAAATATAGTCGTCCTAGTTCAACTATTGGTCCATCACATACATGTGAAGCTTGTCCTCTAACACCTGATTTACCCGCTCGATTTGACCATCTATCTCTGGGTGATAAGCTGAAGTAAATTTTAACTGAGTCTCCAAGGCATGCAAAAGTGAGGTCCACAATGCTGAGGTAAAGACAAGATCTCTATCAGAGATGATCCGCCTCAGAATCCCATGCAATCTAACTACATCTTCCAAGAAGACTTGTGCCACCATGGCTGCCATATGGGAAGCTTGAATAGGAACAAAATGAGCAAACTTAGTCAATCTGTCAACTATGACCATGATAGCATCATGACGATGCGAAGAGATAGATAACCCAACAATGAAATCCATGGAAATGATATCCCCTTTCCAATCTAGTACCAAATTAGGTTGTAAAAGCCCTGTCAGGTGCTGATGCTCTGCCTTCACCCGCAGACACTCTAAACACTTCGACACAAAATAAGCAATGTCGCATTCCATACCAGCCCAATGATAAATCTATCTAAGATCTGCGTGCATCTTTTGGATGTGCTAAATAAGGTGCATGATGGGCCTCAGTCATGATCAAAACATGAAGACCCTCCAAAGGAGGTACATAGATCCTTCCAAGGTGACGAAGAAGTCCATCTACCTCAAGGTTATATCTAGAAAATATACCCTCTAAAGGCCTTTCGGACTCTATCATGACTCTAACATCTTGATACCAAGTATCCTAAGGAAGAGCTCCAAGAATCCTCTCTCTCAAGTCTACTCCAAGGGACCATGCTGAAACTTCATGTTGCCTATGACTCAAAGCATCTGACACCACATTCTCTTTCGCCTGAATATAAGAAACCTCAAAATCATACTCGCAGAAGAATTCCATCCATCTCCACTATAGAGCATTCAAGTTTGGCTACCTGAATATATACTACAGACTATGGTGATCACTATGCAGCTCAAACCGATGCCCTAACAGGAAATGCCACCATCTAACCAAAGCATGGACTACAACTACCAACTGTAAATCATAAGTTGGATAGTTCAAATCATGGTTCTTGAGTTTACGAGACTCATAAGCAACCACATGTCCATCCTGCATTAGAACTAAACCTATACCTTCCAAAGAGGCATCTGTGCATACCATAAAATCTCTAGATGGATTAGGAACTGCCAAAATCGGAGCACTGACAAGGAGTTCTTTCAAGGTCCTAAAAACTGCCTCACACTATTCTGACCAAACAAACTTCTTCCCTTTACTCAGAAGAGAAGTAATTAGGTGTCCTATCTGAGAAAAGCCTTCAACAAAGCAACGGTAACATCTGGCCAAACCCATAAAGCTCCTAACTTATAAAATGTTGGTCGGCGCTGGCCAATCAAAAATGGCTTGGATCTTTGAAGGATCCATGGATATACCTTCTCCTAAAACCACATGACCAAGATAGTTCACCTCAGACTGGAAGAAGTCACACTTCACCAAATTGGCATAAAGTTGATTCTCCCTCAAGCACAGCAATACCTGACGTAAGTGACCCTCATGCTCTTCCATAGTTCTAGAATAAATTAGAATGTCATCGAAGAATTCAATGATGAAATGATCACGGTAGGTGTGGAAAACCCCATTTATGAGGCTCATGAAAATTGAAGGCGCGTTCATCAACCCAAATGGCACCACTATGAACTCATAGTGACCATAGTGAGTATGAAACACTGTCTTATGAGTGTCTGCATCCTCAATGTGCAATTGATGGTATCCAAATTTCAGGTCAATCTTAGAGAACACCTTGGCTCCCTTAACCTGATTAAAGAGCTCATCTATATGAGGCAATGGATATCTATTCCAGATGGCTACCTTATTCAGTTATCGGTAATCAATGCATAACTGAAGAGAACCATCTTTCTTCTTAACAAAGATAAAAGATACACCCCAAGGAGAAACACTAGGATGAATAAATCCCTTGGCCAACAATTCTTCTATCTGCAACTTCAACTCACTCAACTCCTAAGTAGTCATCTGATATGGAGCTCTCTAAATAGGTTCTACACCAGGAACCAAATCAATGCGAAAGTCTATGTCTCGCTTCAGAGGCATACTAGGAACATCCAATGGAAACACATCAGCATACTCTCAAAGAATAGGGTGACCATCAAGAGTGATTTCTTGACTCTCTGACTCATCCACATCCTCAAGAGTAACTACAAAAACCTAACACCCTCTACGCATGCACCGCTTAAGATGCATAGCAGAAATCATACATAGGAATATTGGTCTCTGAACTCCAACAATCTCTACTTCTCTGCCGAGGTCATCTAAACACTCCACTATCTTCTTGCAATAATCTACATGAGCATTGTGAGATGATAGCCAATCCATCCCCAACACATCTCCATAAGAACCCAAAAGAATGACTCGAAGGTCAACTGAAGTAACTATGGTTCCTAGGTCCAACTCACAACTATGAATAAATGCATCTACAGAGACACAGACACTTGTAGCCAACTCTACTTGCCACCTATCTACTTGATTAGCATACGTGAGTCTACACCGCTCCACAATGGATGAAGAAATGAAATAATCTAAAGCATCGGAATCAAAAAGTACAAAGATAGGGATTCCATGCAACATACCTGCTGCCTCAATAACTGTACCCTAATGATCAGCTTGGCGGTCATCCACCGCTACAAACAATCTATGGGATCTCCTTGCATCTCCCATTGTAGGCTTGGATGCTGCTAGCCTTTGACTACCTGTATTGTGGAAACACTGAGGGCACTACGTGACTCTGTGACCAAACTGCCCACAAGAGAAGCAAGCTCCTCTATTACCTGTCGGCCCACTAGACTACTACAAACTTCCCTCGCTATGGGCCTGAGATGCACTCTGTGAGGACTACCCTATCGGGGCCTGTTTGCACCTCTAGTAGTTCCTGTTCTAATTATATTAAGAGTTGCCACCTTTCTGGTCCTTGAACTATTTCGGTTTCGACGGTTGTTTTTGCTGCTTCTGGCCACCCTTAGTGAGTGCCTAAGGAGTCCTAAACAGTGCAACTGACTTAGACTGATTTCCCCAAGCTCTATTCCCACTGGAAGGTCCACTCCCTATGTGCACACCTTACTAACCACCAAGTACATGGCTAAGGCTTAGCTCAACCAATCTAGCTTTCGCCATGGCTATCTCAACTGAAGGTGGATCAAACACCCTCACTCCTCCAATGATGCAGTCATTCAAACTTCTCAAGAAGTGTTGAACAAGCATAGCCTCATCATTACCAATCCCGACATACTGTTTGAGCTCATAGATCCTATGCTCATACTGGTCTACTGTCATACCATACTAACGCAAGGCATAGAACTCATCTACCTGAGTCTGCCTCCACTGGGGTGAGAGAAATCATGCCTTGAATCTCCCCAGAAATAGCGCCCATGCTATGGTGTTAATACATACACCGATCTTCTCCTCTTCTAATCTCCACCAGATCGAAGCAAAATTATTGAGACGTATAATATCACATCTCACCTTGGTGTTGCTACTATATGGAAACATAGTGAAACATCGGTCCAAACTGATGAGTCAGGTCTTTGACTCGAGAATGGTACCCATACCATCAAATTAAGGAGGTTTGGACCTCATCAAGTCCTTTATGTGACCCAAAGAAGGTGGATCTCGGTTAGCTGGAATCTCCCTCCTCCTTGGTGATCTCTCCTTCTCTCTCTCCCTTAGAACCTGCTGATGCAGCTCCTCAACCTGAGCATGAATAGGATGCTCAGACTCAGGCATGTGGCTTAACCTAGCTAGAACCTCCTAAAAAATAAACCTTGGGTCTTCCCTTTTGGGAACCTGCTCTCCTGCATGCTGAGAATTCTGATGAACAGACTGTTCTGGCTCCTGATGAACAGACTATTCTAGCTCAACACTCACATGAGTGGGTGGTGGTGAAGGACTATGATGGTCAGAACCATAGCCCCATCCTCCACCTCTGCCTCCCTTGCGTCCACCCGTATAGCCACCTCCCCTATCTTTCCTAGCCATGACCTAGCACCGCAAAAGAGAAAATGGTTCAGATCTACGACAAGGATAAGACAAGAGAAACACAAACATTAAGACCTAAGTAAAAAGGTCAATTGAAAGGGTCACTACAAACCCACAGTACCCAGTGTTGAAACTTGGGCTCTGATACCAAATGTAGTGCCCCACGAGGAACCCTAAAGGAAAACAACACAACTAGGCAACTAAAGGGCAAAATATTTGTTTTTTAAAGATTAAGTGCATTACTTATAATAATTGCATGTTTAATAACACAATGGAAGTCTAAAACATGATTTCCTAAGGGTTGCCAATGAATATTAAGTCGCAGATTATATTAAAATAGCAGGACGACCAACTGATAACACTTGCAAGAGTGTAACTGAGTAAAATAGGGTCAACTACTAACTCCTCCACTTCCATCGAACAAATATAAGGCATGCTCAGACCTATGAAGCCAGGTGGAGATGATACCCCATACCTACCCGATACTTGCACATGCAATATCCTGCATCACCAAACCACACATGCATATATACAATATAGAAAACATGGCATGCACCCCGATGAAGGAGAATCACAACGTTCCCTGTCTCATTGAAATGAATGAAAGAAAATCGTCCCCTTGCATCCAATACACTTGCAGACACACAACATATGATTACACATTTCATAGATAAGTAAAGTGGCAGTACATAGCAATAATCCATAAAATACCATAAATGACAAGTCCTAAAATACTGCAAATAAATTATTCATCTCATATCCGGATAAAGCATGAAATAATGTCATATAAGTTTGAATAACACGTCATGGTAATGTATCCATTGAAAGTAAACAATAATAAAATATGAGTCTAATGAGTTCAAATGAGTAAGGGTACTACACGATTCAATTCCCTTGTACGCTTGAAAGAGTTGAATCGAGACCACTTGATAGGAAAGAAGTTGAGGAGAGGTCATCTAGCTCCGAATCTTCAAAAGAGGAGAAAGAACCTGAAACTCAGCTTGTTCGAAGGTCTGCAAGACATAGACAACCACCTGAAAGTTTTTCACTTGATGATTGGAGATGTATTAATATTTTTGAATACAAATGTAGATGAACCTAGATTTGTAGAAGAGGCATTAAGTATGAATGATGTAGAATCCTAGAATATTTTTATGGAAGAAGAAATGATAGCTTTGCAAAATAATAATACATGGGATCTTGTATCATTTCCTAAAGGTCAAAAATTGTTTGTTTTAAATGGGTATTCAAAAAAATGATTGGTTTAGATGGAGGAATTGAGAAGTATTAAGTAAGTTTGGTTGAAAAATGCTATTCTCAAGTTGAGGGTGTTGATTATGGTGAGATATTTTCTCCTACTAGAAAAATGACATCCATTAGATTTTTTCTTTCTATTCTTGTTCCTTACGATTCAGAGGTTGAGCAAATGAATGTGAAAAAAGATTTTCCTCATGGTCATTTGGAAGAAGATATTTATATGACACAACCAAAGAACCATGTGACTAAAGGTAAAATTAATTTGGTCTATAAATTAAAGAAATCTTTATATGGCCTAAAAAAAAATACTACTGGTACCATAAATTTGATACATGTGTGTTTAGTTTGAGATTTCAGCACTCTAAATAAGATCACTATGTTTATTAGAAATCTAGTGGTGATTATTTCCTATACATTGGATTCTATATTGGTATGATTTCACAACTAAAGTCTCAACTTGCTACAAAATTTGAAATGAAAGATCTTGGTGCAGCGAAATACATTGTTGGGATATAAATTAATAGAGATAAATTGAATAGAAAGCTATGGCTAGGCTATAGAAAGCTATGTCTAGGCTAGAGTAAGCATGTGGATTCAATTTTTGGAATGTTCAACTTGCAAGATTGTAAATCATTAGAGAAATATTCACCACCTTTACCAATCCTCAAACATTTATTTTTCTTTCTTGTCTGTAATTTAACCATTTCTTTAAACTATTTAAATTGATTGAAAATTTCAGATTTACTCTTTAGAAAGTATAGCCATGTCCTTATACTAACATCATTAATAAATGAAACATAATATGTGGATTTTCCAATGGAAGGAACATCTACAAGACCAAACACATCAGAATGAATAAGATCCAAAACACCATAACTTTTATGAGAACTCAAATAAAGTTGAATGCAATTTTGTTTTTCATAAATGCTACTCTCAAAAAACCAAAATTCAAGATTACATTATTCAAAACTTCAACAATGTTTTCAAGTTTCAAGGTCTTTAGACCGTTTTCTCCATTATCACCAAGTCTATGGTGCCATAACATAGTTTTCTTTGCAAGCAACTATGCTTAAGAAGAAAGAGAACCCTTAGGTACCCAAAAGTCATGTCCATTCGCTAAAGGTGAAACCCTAAAATCTTCTAAGAAAGTATCCATAGATTTACATTAGGAGAAGTACTATTACACTCAACTGTGTATGTCTCTATCTTATACAAAGTTCTAAATCTGACACCTCTAGCAATCACCATAGCACCCTTAATCATTTTACATCCTATAGTAGAAAAGGCTACGTCCACACCTGCATCTATATACTTGCTCACAAATAATAAATTTCATTTTCATCTAGGGATATTCAACACATCGATAAGCTTTTTTATTCTACCTTTAGGAAACCTGATCCTAACTTTACCATGACCATCAATATTTAAATTTGAATCATCACCCAAGTATACCTTACCTCTATTAAATTATTCATATTAAAAAAAACAATCTCTATTGGAATTCATATAAAAAGATGCACCTGAGTCAATTAACCATGCATCATTACCAGTATTAGTAGCCAAATCTGCAATGAATGTGTCACCCTTTTCCTTCTTAGACTCAAAATCAAAATGAATCTTCTTCTTTTTCTTCTTATTTTCTTCTTTGTTGTCCTTACCGATGTGATCTAATTCACCATAATTCTAGCAAGTAAATTTGGACTTTCTAGGAGATTCGATCTCCCTTTAGATTTGGACTTATTGTGCTTCTCATTCTTCTTGCCTTTTTCCTTAGGTCTTCCATGAATAGTTAGGGATTCCTTCAAACTAATGGATACCTTCCTTCAAATCCCTTCACCAAGTAGGGCACCCAACACAGCTTTAGGCTTCAAAATAATAGAAGTACTATTGATAGACATAACAATAGAATCCAACATATTAAATGCTTCCAGGTGGTCTATAACTTGTCCACCCTCTTTCATTATCAAGGAATATAATTTCATCCACAAGAAAATATGATTCAATAAAAATTTTGCTTGATACATTTTACCAATATTAGTCCATAGCTTCTTTTTAGATTTTTCTTTGTAGACATTGATCATAACCAAGTTTACAAAGAACAATCTGATTAGACCCTTGATTTTGTGGTCCATAACATCATACTAACCTTCCACACTATGATTTGTAGGTCTTAAGACTTTCACTCCAACAATATCCCAAAGATCTCACTCCATTAATAGATCTCCCATCTTTAGCTTCCACATCTCAAAATTACTTCCATTAAATTTCTCCTCCTCTGTTCTCCCTAATGAAATTGCCATCTAAAAATTCCTATAACAAGATAAAAAAGTATCTTCGATAGAGGCTCCCACTCAAATATGGATTAGCTTAAAAAACCCAACAACCCACAACTAAAACCAAATGTGATCGCACTCTGATACCACTTGTAAGGAGGTTAAGTAGTGAACAAATTCCTAGACTAACCTTGAAAGGAGGGTAAAAAATTTTACATATTGTCACAACAGGTACAAAAAATTAACAAAAGTAGACATAAATAAAATTCATATCACAACACAATGATTTACATGGGGAAAACCCTATTAGGATAGAAACCCCACGCTCCAAAAGAGGATCGACATATTATTCAACAATCAATAACATAATATAATATACTTGTAGAGAAATCTCTTCATAGGGTTTCCACTAATCAGCAATTCAGAGGTAACATCCATAAGACTCTTACACACAACCTCTATCGCACACACGTCATATATAGGAGAAACAATACAGGAAATTGTCAAATAGTAATACAAAACCATGGGCTAAATCCACCCAATAAAGTAGAGCCATCCTTATCTCCAATATAGATGCCCTATGACATGTCAAAACACACATCAACATGTGTCCCTCCCTTTGACAACTCATTAATGTGTCTGATGCATTTTATATTTCCTATTTTAGGAGTCCAAACATCCAAAAACTATAACTTGTGAACTAGGTATCTGATTGAAAAATCGTTTGAAGCCCTAGAAAGCTCATGAAGTTCTCTATCACTATGTAACCCGCTACAATAATTATACCCACTTTTCAAGGCATTTTATAGGGTCTAAACTATTCAAAATTAAATTTCAAGCTTTCATCGCACCCTTCCAAAACAAAAAAGTTTAATATCTTTAAAAACTAGCTATGATCTTGGGACAAAAAATTTATTGACATACTTATCTAACTAATCCAAAGCTTTGGGGAGAATTTTGCACCATTTGGTGCTCAAATGAAAATTTACTATAAATAGTAACCTCATGTAAATATAAGGTTGAGACACCATTTTCCCTACAAACACATACACAACAACAAGGAATTTGAAAAGACAAACTTCAAAAGCCTCAAGCATATATAGAAAAATTCCTCCCCAAAGCCAAGATTCAAAAATATAAAAGAAGAGTATTTCCAGCCAAAGAAATTTCATGACCAAAACTATTCCTCAGTAAACGTACACCAAAATCTTGTCCAAGGAGGACAACTTCTTCAAACGTAAGCTCAAAGAATCCATTGCCATCCCTAATCATCCCTCCAACCTCAACTGTGATGATGGGTGGGACCTCAATCCTTCTTGGCAACCTTTGTTAACTTACCTTAATAACCAACATCGTCCCCCTTCTCCTTGAGTCCCCCCTCTCCCCCGCTTTTCTCTTCATCTTTGGTTTTTGTCCCCCCTCTTTGTCATGCTCCTTGTCAACCCTCCCCACCCTCTTTTTTTTGCTTAGCTCCTGTCACTTTCGAGCGATCCTCTTGTCTTTGGTATTGGTCCCTCTTTTTCCCCTTCATCTTTCTCTTTAGGCCAGTCCTCTTGTTGTTGTTGTTTGGTTCCGTCGTCATTATCCTTTTAATTTTTATGCATTCTCTTATTATTGTTTCTTTTATATATATATATATATATATATGTCTGTATACATATGCATACATATATTTTCATTGCATATTTTCTTGTTTATAGATACATGTTTATTTTTATATATACATACATATATACATATGTATATAGTATATATATATGTATTTATACATGTATATATATATATATATATATATACATACATATACATGTATTCATACATATATATACATAAGTTAGTTTGTTTGGTCTTTTTAATTTTTTTTAGCTTTCATTTTAGTTCTTTTTTGTGTATACACCTAAAAATGGTTTGAAGATAATTAATTGAATAAGGAATTAATTTAACTAATCCCACTTCCCCAATTTAATTGAATTCATCAGCAATTTGATTAAATTCCCCCCTTTCATCTACTTATTAATAAATCTAAGGATTTATTTAATAGGTTCATTTCAATAGTTCCCTTTGATTAATTAATTACTCTCCATCAAATTAATTTATTCTAAATCATTTAATTAATTAAAACAAATTAATTAATGAGTTTTTGAAATGAATTAGCCTTTTCCTATTATTTGAATTTCCAAATTCAAATTCTCCTAACTTCTAACCACCTAACCTAACCATTCCTAAACCTAACCCATTCCATCTAACCTCGTGTCCCCTTTCCTTAGACACTTGCTCTCTCATGAGCAAAGATTTTTGACACTTGTCACCATAGAGATGGAAAATATTCCCTTTCATCCAACCTTTCTAGAAGCTTCTTGACACTTGTCACCATAGAGATGGCAAATGCTCCCTTTAATCCAACTGTCATAACCCTCTTTTTGGACCTTGCTATGAATTGCTACTACTATTAATATTATTATTAATTTTATAAGAAATGTTAGTTAAAGATGAACAATTAAATAAGAATGGTGTTAAATTTTTTTTTTAAAATAACAAGTGGTGACTCACATGTGAGGTCATAATTTATTTTTAAAAATTATTCATTTTATCAATATTCTAATTGAGCACATGGTGTAGGAGAAATAAGAAGATTCTAGAAATGAATTCAAAATCGGATTTTAAATGCATGATCAAATGTAACCGCCACTATGACAAGTTGTAAGAAATATACCTTGCATGAAATATTTTTTAGGAAAGAATCTCAAATTAAAATTTTGAATGCATGGTCAAGTGTAACCCCCAACAATAATTTTTGCATGAAATTGATTTTGAAATGCATGGGATTATTTCGGGAAAAGAATCTCCAAATCAAGTAATTCCTTTGGTAGTGGGAAAATGGCTCTCTTTTCTATATATTGAATTATAGATTTTTGAAGAGGGGATTCCATTGTTTTTGTGATAAAATAGTTTTTAAAATTCTTACAAGTTTAGCTTCAATATTATGTTAGTGGTAGGAGAAATTTTGTAAAAGTATTGGCAGGATTTTTAGAGGTTTAGGAGAAGATCATTACCAGGCTAAAAGGAAAGGATTGAAGGAGAATAGCAGGGAAAACAAGGAGTGAAGTCAACAAAAAGGGTTTTTCATTCATCTTGCAGAAATCAAGTTCCCTTCTTCCTTGCATGTTTTTTTTATTAAAAAAAAAAAAAAAAAGAAAAGAGGGGAGGGTTTTTTATTTTTTTTTATTTTCATGCATGTTATAATATATTGGGGAAAATGAAGAGGATTAAATTATTTTGATGGATTTAGTTATTTCGTTTAATTTTGAAGAAGATGAGTTGACTAGAATAGTCATTTCATTTCTCAAAAAAAAAGAGAGAGTAATCTTATTTTGTTTCAATTTTTTGAAAGAAAAATAGATGTGCATATGTTTATGCCTTATAAATGCATGCATATAACATCCTTCTTTCAAATTAATAAATTAGTATACACTTATTAATTAAATTCATAGTTGTGAGGAAACCCCCTTTCCTTCATTAGCTGATTATTTTCTATTTAAAGGTTTTAAAAATATGAATATATATAAATACATATTTATGTTGGTGAAGAATATATGAATAAAAGTAAATAAAATAAAAATAAAAATTGTTAAATTAAATTTATATTCTAAAACTGGTTTGTAGATTCAAGTTTATTTAATTTATATTTAAGAATGTTCTGAATATTAAGATATTTAGATATAAAAATTACCAAAAACAAAGACTCCATAACATTTTCATAATTTTCTATTCTGGAGACCATATGTCTTGGAACAATCTATCATGGAATTTACCAGATGTTTCCACTTTTGCATGTGTACCTATTGGGTAAATTCTAACACTAATATTTGACAACTCATTATTAGTAAGCTCTAAAGGATGACCGCACCCCGATTTGTAGCTGGTTTTACATCTTTAATGAAATTGCAATCGGCGGATCAATATGAAATGATATTCCTGTCAGAATTTTGTCAAACAATTATGGTGCTTCATTCACGGTTCCCTTCCTATGTTTTAATGGACATCGATTTATTATTGCTGGTTATCTAAATCCCTGCACATTACATTAGCACAAGCCTAATTTTCAAAATTGCTTCATTCAGCATCACCAATAATTGCCACGAGATCATAACCGTGTTTGGATCCACATTTTTGAGAACAAATTTCAGCAGTCATACTTTTCTCATGCTCATGCCTAAAAATTAATGTTAATCTAAAAAATCCTTATATTTGGTTTTAGATCAATTTTAATTTTTTTTGTCGATAAAGATTGAAAGAGTAACTATATGCTTAACGGTTGATAAAATTCTTATCTTCCCAAAACTGAATGTTATTTAATCGCTAAGAAATGAATGAATCGTGGTGAATAAATTTCCTTATGTATTTATGGCACGTAAGAAATAAAATTATTTCAATTAAAAGAACTAGATTTCCAATTTAATGTTGATAGTAGCCCAGATCTCAACTTTTAAATCATCCCTATCTGCTAATAAAATTAGATTGTAGGATCCTCTTGGGAGGTGGAGCACTTTGCTAATTATGGGAAAGGCTAAGGAATCATGCCACGTTTTCATTTTGCCTTTCATATTAATTTTAAGACTAGACTTTAAGTTTGATTCCTTAGATCAAAAGGAAAGGTACATCTAATATGTCTATATATATTAAACAAAAAATTGCCAACTATAGGTATTCTTTACGGGAAAAGAAAAGAAACATAGTAAGCAAATAAAGATAGCAGTTTAAATCTTAAGTTAAGGGAAAAGAAAAGAAACATAGTAAGCAAATAAAGATAGTAGTTTAAATCTTATGTTGAGGGGAGTAGGACCCACCCAAAATTCAGTAAGAAGAATTCTAATTTACTAAAACTTAACCCTTAACCCTTTTCTTATGAGAGTAAAGGTAATAATATATAAAATGAGGATAAGGGATTAATAATAATTTTCTTTGAAAATTAGTATTTTTAAGTATCAAATAAATAATTTTCAAATTATCTTAGATTTCTATTTTTTGTTTGAAAAGTAGTGTATTTATTTGATAGAGGTTTTGTTATTAATAGAAGTGGAAGAAATTAAATTTTGTTTTCTTAAATTTTTGAATATGCATATAGATAGATAGTTATCTACAAACATATATTTAATGTTAATAATATGTATGAATGATTTATGAATTTTGAAAAGTAAATTAAAAATGACAGAAATATGTTTTCTTTTTTTATTATTAGAAAAAAAGAAAAAAAAAGAAATGAATTGTAAAGTGTGGACCATCCTATTTTACCTCATCTTCTCTATTTGTAAAAATCTGGACATTAATTAATGATAATCTTGATGGACCTCGATAACTAAGATCTTGAAGTTGGTAAGGATTGGGTTAACGTTACTTCAAGTGGAAGGAATAGTAAGTTATCTCTTTATAATCTTCCAAAGGATGTGGAAGGAATAGTAAGTTATCTATTTCAAAGGATTTATATTTAATTCAAGAGAGCAACTAGAAGTATATTGTTTAGAAATATGTAGGAGCCTTATTTATATTGGGTAATCAACAAGTAAATAGACTCCCTTCTAATCTTATTTTCAACATTGGTAATCAAGATTATTTTAATTTTTTTGAATAAAAGTGGCAAGCCACTGATATATATATTAATAAGAAAATTGATTGAAGAGCTCAATAGGGAAAGAACCAAGAAGAAAACCCTATATCCTTCCTCAGATACAATGAAGAAGAAGGAAGGAGGTTATGAGAAGAAGCCACCCGATCCGGAGAGATAAATAGGGACTACCCATAGAATGAGTCTCTTGGGGGCCAAAATGAGAGTAATCAGTTGGGACAAGACCAAAGGAAACCAAAAATAACCAAAACCCCTTAATCGGTTACCGTGGCGACTAACAAGCGTAAATCTGATTGTCTGAGAACTGATGAGCTTCGCCAACTGGTTTCCCATTATGTTGTACCGGTGCTTTGATACTGGTATGATGTCCTTATGACCGGCTCATAAAAAGAGAAGCCTCCAATACTGATGCTAGTCGACAAGAAAAGAAGATGACTCCTCTACCGGTTCGGTTGCCATTAGATTTTTCATCCAACAAAAAAGGAGCATATTTTGGGTAGCAAAATACAAAATTGGAATAACTTTACTTGTTCATAGCGGTGTCTTCCTGGGGCTGAATTGCAGGGGCATAAAAAATGGGTAGAAAGGAAGAAATGGTTCCCCTTCAAATAAGAAGTATTAAATAATTTATTTCTTTCAAGCAATTTAGTGACCTTCAAGTATTAGGATTCATATTTAAAGTAAGGCTATCATTGTAGAAAATAATTAAAGATAAAATTTATGTTACTTCAAATGGAAGAATTAGTTGTTTTCATAATAATGTGGTTATTCTCAAGGTTATTATTAAATAGATTTTCTCTTCAAACAACTAAGTGTTAAATTCATTCCAAATATTGTTGTTTAATTGCTTAATTTTCTTTCAAGAAATTTAGTAGCTTTTGAGCATTATAGTTTACAAGTGATTAATAATTTTATGTATTTAGATCAAGTGTTAGAATTTTAATTATTATCATAAGCTTTCTTTTAAGAAAATACTATTTCCAAAGTGGATGATTTGTTTAGCATGTATTACTTATATCTTAGTTTTTTATTTTCAAGTAGTAATTCCTTGCATATAATAGGTACTTTTCATAGTTGTTTTAGAGAAATGTTTATTTATGATTTCAAGAGTTCGTAGTTCAATTATTAGATAGACAACTAAACAAGAGGAATTTAAACCAAAACCTTAGCAATGTTCGGTTTCTATGGTGCCTTTGGGTCACACTTACGGGTAATGTCACCATGTTGAACTACTACACTTAATGCCTAATAAAGCTGCAACAACAATGTCTATGGCATCACCCCTATAAATCATCATGGAGAAATAAGGATCATTTGGAAGTTAAAATACAAGGGATGGGTAACCCCCCTTGAATCTATAATCTAAAAGGATATTTTTTAAAATGAATAAATTACATCCACTCATTTAAACCCTAGAAAACCCCATTAGGGTTTGGTGGTGTGTGGTGATTTGGAATTTATCTATCTTGATGATTTTTAGAGGATCCTGATAACGGTTCAAGGGTGACATTTTTAATAGGAAATAGGACTTGTTTATTTTTAGGACACAAGTTGAAGGTTACCTTGAGCCTTTTTGCTATAGAGCTACCATCATGGGTAGATACCGTAGAGAAACTGTATGGGACATTGACCCTAGAAAGGGTTGCGTACCCACCAAATAGTTTATATTAAATCATAGTTAGTAACAAGAACTACATACTTTACGCCTTGATCCCATACCAAAATGGGTATGTAGACAGTCTAGGGACGAAGTTGTCCCTTGTACTCAGGCATTTGAGGATAGGGATTAGGGTGTGGTTATGGGAGAGCAGTTGGTTCTCGAAGATCCTTGGTCTTTTAATCAAATGATGAAAATACTAATTGAAAGGATAAAATTTTAATTCAGTGCATACTCAGAAGGAGTCCCATATGGATTTACTTGAGTTCCCAAGGCTTTAGACCAAATTCCAAGGTGGAAGTCAAGCTTGTTATATAATTTTTTTTATATACTCCTAAAGACTGTGACCTCAGAGCATTCCTAGTAGGGGATTGTAGCCTTTAGAGAGTGGCTCAGGACCCGGATGGTCTCGATGAGTCTAAAGTCTCTGGCCAGAGCATATCCTATTCTTATGAATAGATGCCTACTCTATTTGGGTAGATTCCTATCCTAGATTGGATAGATGAAACCTTTTGTCTTGTATGGACAAATGCCTAACCCATATGGTTAGATTCCTAACCCATATGGATAGATGCTTAACGTGCATGGTTAGATGCCTAACCCACATGGTTAGATGTACCTGAGTATGTGATTGAATCAAACACAATTAAGAATAAGAAAGAATAAGAAATCAATATTGATATATAAAAAAAAATCAGTTGAAATTTTGGGTTAAGTTAAGTGGGTTATTACACCAACCTCTTCTCCAACCACCTTCAATTTCACCATTGATATCTTCATACTTAATCTTGATTATTGATTCCTCACACCTCGCCCTTGGCCTTGGAAATCCTATAATTAGACCCCATTTTGGAGCAATAAGGATCCCATCTCATTTGCATCTTACGCATTGTTACTATAGGAATAATATCTCTTAGCATATCAGTTGAGCATTGTTATTATAGGCAATTGTATTAGCTTAACTTGATCATTTTCTAGCATAATTGTTTAATCATGTAGCTTAATGATTCTCTTTTCTAGCTTAATTGCATCGTTATCATCTTAAATCCTCCATCTAGATGTAGTTAAGTCGCATGAATTTTCTTATCCAGATCTGAGAGCATATCCACACTCACATTTATTAGGAGGCGATAGATCGATTAGCCATGGTTTTATCTTTCGTATTTTCTTTAAATTTGCTAACCATGCTTGTAATGATCTATTGAGATTTTTGTGTTGCAGCTGTAGATATCACACTTTACAGACATGATAGTTTGTTTTTGTTTTTTAAATATATTTTTATCTTTGTGTTTTCTTTTTCTTTTCTTGTTGTTGGTGGATCATTAATTCGGTTTTGGTTGATTAGAGTTGCGTGCCACCTTCCTCTCTCCTCCTCTTCTTTTTAGTCTTGGTCTAATCTACAACTTGTCATTTTATGACTCCTAGCTCTCTCTACTATCCTGATGATGGATCATGGAGTGTTATCAGAAACATTGATGTAAAAAAACTAAACACAATCTAATTCTAGAAGTACTGCAGAATGCTATTATCGATTGTGGAAACCTGATATCATTAAAAGTACAAAGCTTGGTCATATTTTTATAAAAGGAAATGGCCAATGTGAGTTCAACTTTTTAAATTGAATCAATAGAACTATGAAATGTATGTTTTAAATTTTTAAATTTTTTAAACTAATAAAATGTTTATTCTTATATGTATTTTATGTTTGTAATTGAAAAAAAATGAAAAATTTAAATATAGCATTTTTTATTTATTTGTGAGATACCTTACAAGATCGATGGCATCATGCATGAGGGAGAATACAATATGTTGAGCTAGGGTACTGATGCCCTAGCTCATTGGCATTCGTAACCTAGTGGTGCATCAGGGGGAGGGTAGTGGAGGCTTGTACAGGGAGGGGAGGAGTTGCGGGTGTTGAGGGTTGAGTGGTGGTCTGTGTGAGGGGGGTTGTGTTGCACATGGCTGGGGTTCAAGTTTCTCTTTGGGCTCATGGTTTTCCAGTGGGGCAGCAAATTGTGGTTGGCTCTGTCTTTCAGTGGTGTTTTAGAGGGGTGGGGTCTTGGTTTTCATGTTTTCTTGCTTTCCCCCTTTAGGATGTGGGTTTTTTATTTTTGTGAGTTCCAATATTGAGTATTGGTGGAGAGGCCTCGAGGGAGCCTCCCACCATGGATTTCATGTTGCGGTGGGTTCAAAATCCCCATCCCAAAGTATGAATACTTTAAATAACAATCTTTTTTCCTTAGATTCAAGGTTTGGTAGTACTAGTGGCTCTCGAATTATGAAGATTAATGGTTGTCTAGAGAGATGTAGTGAGAGGACGAGGTTGCTTTTTCCTCCAGAGATAATAGTTGAAGATGTGGAATACTTTTCAAAATACTCGCTATATTGCAATTTTTTGGGGATGAGGGTTTATTTGCAAATTTTGGAAAACTGTGAGCAGAGGACTTTGGCACTGGAAGGGGAAATGGAGATTATGTTGTTGGCAAACAACTACTTTATGGTTACTTTCAACTACATGGAGGATCACAATAGGGTCTTTGAAGGAGGCCTACATTTTTACAACCAGGTGGGTTTGGTCATCAAACCTTGGCATGCAGGGTTTGACCGTTCAGAGGAGCTCCTAAATAGGGTTCCAGTCTGGGCTCGTTTACCACAATTTCTAGTTGAATGTTGTCAGGAGGATGTGTTGCGGATTCTTGCCTCAGTGCTTGGGAAGCCAAGGAGATCTTCAATGCAAACACTAGGGAGAAAGGTAATGACTTTTGCTCGTATCTATATTGAAATTGATCTTATTAAACCTTTGTCAGATGTTATAGATATGCATGCAAGCTCTTATTATAGCATTCAATAGTTGGATTATGAGACTTTACCATTTCAATGTCATCTGTGTGATGAGTATGGTCATTTACAGTACACGTGCCATAGATATAAATTAGTGGTGTGCCAACCTTAGCAGTTGGCACATAACCTAGATGGGGATAATAAAGGAAAAGTTGCTATGTTGGACAAGGTAGTGGGTGATGATGGTTTTGTCTCAGTTAAGACAAAGAACAGGAATCAAGGACAAAAGAGGTCCTTGCAGGAGAGATAGGAGGAGGATACCTTTAACAAATTCAATGCCTTCGATGGCCTTAGCCAACAGAAAGTGAATCGGCGGTTAATTGTGAGATTTTGTCAAGATCTAGAGGCAATGGAAAGCACAAATAAGAGAGAACAAAATAGATGATAGAAATACACTGTATTATATCAAGATGAAAATAGTGATCAACTGAATCATCAAGCGTTACATACAATGAATATGAGCCTTCTTATATAGGCAAGGCTATATGGATATGTGAGCATGCAAACATGGCATGTGGCTCAACAAGAAACAAGGGTAGGTAGGAGAAACAATATAATATTCCACATGGGGTGGATCACCCACTGAATGTGGAGTGTAACAACAAGATAAGTCCACAAAACGTGGAAATTCTCCTACACACACTATCCCAATGTGGCACAAACACCCAAGTGTCTCATACCCAAGCTACTATGAAATGCATTTCATCAGTAAACTTAAGTAAGGAGTAATAATATCCAAGATTAATAATTATTTACACCAACACCCCCCTAACATAGGGGAATGCACTCAAGTCTACAATGCAACTAAGCAATGCAAGATGGGTCTCGGCTACTAGTCCATGTTAGGTACCCATGTACAAAAGCAAATGCATGCAAACCTCTGCAAAAAAATCTCTCACAAAGCAAGGAAAGAGAGAAAAACCCAATGTGAAAAAACCCTCCCTCAAAAGAGAGATAAAAAATAGATACATAAAACTCTCATAGAAGTATGTGAAGGACAAAACCCCATGTGAGGAAAAACTCCCCCACATATGAGAGAAGAAGAAGAGAAGACAGGTAGCCCCCCCTCAATGTGGAATCTGCACCAATGATAGAAGCTCGATGATGAATGAAGAAACTGCTCCATGAACATCAAACCATGTTCCTCCCCTTAGGAAGAATTAAAACCAAAGGTGTATCCATGAATTCTCCCCAATCATGAAGGGAAGATGAAGCAAAAATACTCATGATAAAAGGAATCTCTGAAAACTGCTCAAGTGTCCCCATGTCGATGCTGAAAGTCACCCCCTCCAAAGCTGGTAAACATCTCCACACTGCTGATAAAGGAACTCCAAGATCTAGTGGAGAATAATATAAAACAATATCCAAAGACTCATATGTATCCTTAAAAGATAAAGAGACCTCCAACTGCTCGATAAAAGTATCCACAATCATGTCAACCTCTAAAGATTGATCATGTAGAGAATGCATAAGATAGTTAGAGTGATCCCTCACAACAATCAACTGAAGCTGGAAGACATGAAATATCCTGGTGCACTGAATCACAAGAAGACAAAACTATCGCACTAGCCACATCATCAGGTGCAATAGGTGGTGTGATATCAAGAGAAAGAGATAAAATGCAAGGCTCAAGAACGGGGTCACAAGTGAGAATACCCAAGTTCAAATCTCCAAAGTTCTCCTCAAAAATTGAATCATCAACATAGGAAGAATCAACCTCATCAATAGGATCAAAATCTAAAAAAGAGTACATCCGAGATGCATGATCAACCATCCCAGTCGCAGTGATGGCTCCACTCTCCAAGTGTCTAATGATAATTGAATCAAGTGTGAACTCCACAGTTTTCCTACTTGCCCCATGTGTGATTTGATAAATGGAAAGAAGATTGTTTGTCAAGTGGGGTACACACAACACATCATTGAAGGAGTTATCCCCAAAGGCAATAAATCCTTCCCCAATCACATCCATGTATGTATGATTGCCCATAAAATATGCAGCATGTGGCAAGGCTCAAATGTAGAAAACATAGACTGCTAAGATACCATATGCTGAGAAGCCCCTGAATCTAGAAGCCATCTCCCTGAATCATGACTTGTATTAGCACAAAGAGCTTGTCCCTTTCCTCTATCTATCCCAAAAGAGTTATCATTTCCTTTATCTTTATCCTTTGAAGAAGAAGCCGATGTAGACATTCTAGAAGGTAGGTTGATTTTGTTCTTCTCAAGAAGATTCTTCAACTCATCAATATCCTTCTTATAGCAATGTTCATCATGTCCTAACTTCTTGCAATATCCACAAAAAATATTGTCCTTATATGATTCCCTCTTAGGTGAGAATGGTAAATCACCTTGATGTGGAGAGGAATATTGTGCTCCATCTTGTTATGGTTTTGACTTAGGTTTCTTTTGATTCTTTCCTTTTCCTTGATTGCTTTGATTCCCTTTATTAGCCACCAAAGCTTGTGACATTGAAGAGTTGAGAATCCCCATCATCGTCAACTTAGATTTCCCAAGTATCAACATCTCCGTGAATGAATCAAATGAGGGAGAAGTGTACGAGGAACCTTGAGCTAACCTATGGGTGTGAAAGCTAGATACAAAGGTTGCATACTCTGAAGGAAGCATGTCCAACAAGTTGTAAACAAATTGAGCATCCTTTTTGTCAGTTCCACAATCCTTTAGCTTTTCTCTTAGCTCATTTGCTTTTGTGACATAATCTTGGATTGTATCAAAATCCTTGGCATCCAAAAATGTGAGTTCACTATCAAGCTTGTAGCCCTTAATCTCATCAACTTGACCATACAATTTCTGAAAAATATCCCAAGCCTCTTTAACTATTGTACACTTTTTAATGTGAAAAATGAGGCCATCTAATACATATTTTCTAAGAATTCCAATTTCCATAGCATTTTTAGTGAGCTATTCAATTTGAGCATTAGGATCAGCCTTAGGATCATGTGGTCCTATAATAGTTCTAGTTACATGATGAATGAGTCCTTTTTCCATTACTTTATTCCATACCTCAATCTTCCATGATGCATAATTATGAGGAGTTAAAAGTGGAAATTTAGGAGAACCCATAGCACCAAAATGAAAAAACACAAGATAGAGAGAGGCACAATTACACAAGACATCCCCCAAAATACTCAATCAAGAAACCCCCCTAAAAATGGTGATTTGGTACTTTATGGTTAGTGCATATACAATGGACCACTTGCAAAACAAGGCAAAGTGGACTTCTGATTTCAATTTACAGCTTCTAAAAATGAGATATAAGAGACTTCAACAAATACTGCTATCGATCTAAACTGAGATCAAACTGAAATACAAGTACTAAATATGCCAAGAATGGCCAAATATCGAAAGTACAATATCTACTCAAAATCACTGCAAACTAATAGTAGATTATGAAAGTAGACAAAAAATTATGCACTTTCAAAAAAAATGTCACTTGAAAAGGAGTCCATATGAGCCCAAATGAAGCCTCCAAAGTTGTAAAAAATGGGATTTCATGCTTTCCGATAAACCTATATCCGAAAAATAGAAAACTCCTGCACCTCTGTACAGATCACGAAATTATACCCCCAAAAAAAAGAAATATGCCAAAAAAGGGAGTTCAGATGAGTTAGATATCAGTATTTGAAAATTGTCTGCAAAATTATAATTTCTGGAAAATTTTAGCCACAGCTTCAAACTTCAAATGCCTCTAGATTTAGCCTCTGAAGTCTGATTTAGATGAAGCAAAAGGAAAAACAGACTTTCTTGGACCTCCTCAATCCAATAGTGACCTCATATTTGACCCATCAAGCTTCAATAATAACCTGCAATAGAAATATCCAAAATACACAACCTCAAATAACGTCAAATTTCTCTCAATTGGCAAACCAATGACACTCTAATGGCTTTGATACCATGTGATATTTTGCCAAGATCTAGAGGCTGGAAAGCACAAATAAGAAAGAAAAAAAATTGATGATAGGAATAAACTATATTCTATCAAGATGAAAATACTAAGGTAGATGCTAGGTCTATGGGTGGTTACTTTGAGGATAAAGATGTCAAGGTGGTGTGGGCTATGGATAATTATATTGTAGAGAGACTCAAAAAATGGGATTTCTTGCAAGAAGATGTGAATTCTCTAAACATGATAGTGGCCTCAAAGGAGGAAGGGAAGAATATGGAGAGGTTTATCTTTCTTCTTAAGGATAGGCAAGATGCACTGAAGAATAATTTGGATGAGATTGTTGTATTTAGAAAGTATTTGGTGAACATGACAAAAGCCTTGATGTGGCTAATATAGAAGGAGCTAGATAGGAAAAATTCCAAGAGAAAGATGTCTATTGAGATTGATGCTAGAATTTTGGAGTTGCCTAGTAAACGAGGTTATAAAATGGTGATTACCTTGTTGTTCCTTTTTCCAAGGAGATCACTTAAATAAAAGGGCTCTAGTTCTGGGATAATATTAATATACTTAGCCAGGAGTCGAAATCTATGGAAGCCCCTAGTTTGTAATAAAATCTATTTTTGTCTCGTGGATGGTATTTTTTTGTGTTTTGGTTCTCAATCCATTTCTTTTTAATCTAGTTGTAGATTTTTGCTTGTCCTAGGCCTTAGTGTTGGGTTATCTAATAACTTGTGAGATTCCTCTTTTCTATTGTTAGGTTGCAATGTAAGGGTTCAAGCCCTTTCCTAGTTTACTTGATCAAAATACAAAACTTTAAATATTGCAAATCCAATCATTTACCAAAAAATATAGATCGATCAAAACTATAAAATGTCGACCATAAATTGAAAACCCTTAACTATGAACAATAAACCATAGCAAGATATAGGTTAATTGTAATTGATATTGAGAGGCATTCTATAATAGAAACAAAAAATACTTAATTTTTATCTTAAATTTGATGTCTATTTTGGACAAAAAGATACTATTATCTCTTTTTTCGTCAAAAAACAATGTATCGTATATTTGTCTTATTTTTTTACTCGTTCATTCAAATTTGAAAGATAGTAATTTTTGAAACTAGACTTTATTTTTTTCACAGTCAAAATATTTTTTAATTATTTTTTATTAGTTCCCAATGTATTGATGGATATGCTTATTTTTTTATTTTTTAGGATGTGTCCAGATTAAAATTTTAGTAAACACTTATGTATTCATTGAAATATTAGCAAACAATCAAGCATAGATTGCATGGTGTTAGCTAATTTTTCATTAAACTGATTTTTGAATTATTAAAAAGTTTAGTATTTAAAAAAGGGGTCCATACTAGATTCAATGTTATATTTTTATTTATTTAAATCAGAGTACTTTTTATAGTATTTGAACCCCATGATCTCAACCGTAAAAAAAAAAGTAGTTGATAAAGTAGTTGTAGAGAAATACAACACTTGTTATTGTTGTATATCTCGAATTGTGAACATAACTATCCTTAATTTCTCATCAAATATTTTTTTGCCTACTTAAGACCCTCTTTTGGTCCCTTATTTCCATGCCCAGTGCCCTTTTACAAGATTTAACATTTATGCCAATGTTATGGTATCTACCTTGACGATTCTCTAATTAGGTGGTAACTTCCAAAACTAAAAATATTAATAATAAATAAGGCTACTTGTAGTAAGACACAATGTCCTCACATCAAACTCCTAGGTTTTTAAAAATGAGTGATTTCTCTTTTTCAAAATTAGACGAGTACAATTCATATACTCTGATACTACAAGTTATCTTGTAGTTGAATATCTTGCATTCTTCTTGGTTGTTATATCTTTTTCATGCTCGTCTATCTACATAATTATCTACTCCTTTTTATCTAATATCTCTGCATCCTCAAGTTTACATACTAGCATCTATATTCCTTGCTCCTATTAGCAATTCTCTCTTGTAACCTCATGATTCATCACAAGGATCTATTTATCCTCTTTATAGCATCAATGTATACCTACAAATAAAAATTTGTTAGTTAAAACATGACACTTATTCTTCCCCTCTTTACTTATCTCTCACATGCCTATCTAGTTAGCTAATTACATCTCGTGGGTAGCTTGTCTTAGTTGTTACACCAACATCTTGTAGCTTGTTGGATGCATTATCTTTTTTGTACTCATCCATGTGGTCTCTCTCCTCTTTATTCCTCAATTGTTCATGAAGTCTTATATGGGTTGCACATGACCCAACTCTTCACTTCTAGGCTAATTACTCTTCCTACTCTCAACCTCTTAAGGAAATCTTCTCCACCCTCTTCTCCTATATTTTATTAGGTTTCTTCTTTTCCCCCTTTCCTAGGATGAGTAACATACATTATTTCTTCTCTTTAAGGTTTCTAATCTTGTGTCAATCTCCTTCAAGAGCTTCATCATAGCCTAAAAATTTTCAAAATTTTAATGCTAAAAGGTGAATACTTTGTTCATCCCCATTGTTACTATATGCCCTTCTATAGGCATGACCTCTTCTCTTAGTACCTTTAGAGACATCCAACATCTTGTGTATTCTATTTGTAGTTGTCACTACACTATTCTATGTCTTCCTTTACTATTGTTATGTTGTCATTTTTTATATTTCATTTGGCAAAAATAAAAAATAATCAAATTAGTGATGAGACAATAGTGCAATGGTTGCTACAACACTGTCTAAAGAAAAATAATAATATTTTTTTTCTTCAACAATTTTAGATTTGTTTTTTAAAATTAAATTTTTTATAAATATTTTGACAAATTTTCAACCAGCCTACCCAATTATTACAACATGAATTTTGACAAAAATAAATATTAACTCGATTTATCTAAAATACCCACCAATTTTTTAATAGATATACAAGTAATAAAACTTTTTCACCTTTTCAACTAGTTGAATCTATTGATATATGTGTATATACTTTCTCTTAATTTTGTGCAGCTATAAATGAGCCCAACCGGATACACTCTTAAACAATTTATATTCTTTCATGGACTTAAAACATACAAATGTTTTCTTTCTTTTTGTAAAACAACATTGATAAATATCCCCAAATATCAATATGTTTTTATGAGGTAATTACATGGGGGGACTCCTAAAGGGAAACAATTCTAAGAGGTATTGAGAAGGATGATATAATTACATGGGGGGACTCCTAAAGGGAAACAATTCTAAGAGGTATGAAGAAGGCAGAGTGTTGGGTTAGAAATATTTTCCATTCTATCAAGTTTCCAGCAAAACTTTCACTTAAGTTTATTACACCCAAGGTTAACCCCTTTGTGAGCGTAAATTTTTTTAATATATTTTATTTACTTATTTAAGTGATCCAAAATACAAAGATCATGATTTGTTGTCTATTCAATAAACTTAAAAAATAATTAATATTAACTCAATCTAAAATACCTACCTATTTTTTTTAACAAAAATACAAGCAATACAACCCGGTCCCACTTTTTGATTTTTTTGATTGCTCTGGTATTAATGTTAAATAATTAAGAAACACTTAAATTAAGACAATGACAAATTTTTTACATTGTAACAACAGAAAGAAACATAATGAATATATTCTTTATTTCTCAAATACTATAAAATATAACTCAGATTAATATTTTGAATCTTAAACTCTTTATAAATCTTTATTGAAGGCACAGACTAAACAAAATAGAAACAAATTAATCAGATTAGGCAGTTCCTTTAACCTCTCTTAAAGATCAATTTTCATACTTACTTTTGAGATTTGAAAAATAATTGAAAAGATGAGGCATTAGTGCAAAATTTTATATTTTGAATATGAACGCTTTTCAAGTCTTTTTATTGAAGAAAGAGGAAATAAATTTCATTGATTCGAGAGAACGGAAAATAAAATAATATTGTTGCACGCAAAGGAGATGGACATACAATTATAAAACCCTAAAAGCCGAGTAGAAAACCTGTAAACCCTAAAGGTCGTCGGCAAAAGCTTAGTGGCATTGATAGACATTTCCTCACATTGAACATAAACGGATAAACTTCTGGCCATACATACAGCTGGCTGACATAGCCCTCAATTTTGTGAATTACCCAAATATAATTCCCCCAACACAAATCAGTCTACAAGGCACATAATGGGGCGATGCAGAACTTGAAAAAATGTACTACAATACAAGAAAAGACATAAAGCACATTTTTTATTTAGCAGAATTTGATAAAATGTACTACAATATAATAAAAGATGTCATGATGTTGGGGATATGCACATTAAGTTTGATCTAGGGAAAAGATGTATCAGGTAATTCTTCTCCAGAGAAATAAATTAGTTGTTTTGATTAATAGATCTGCAAAACAGAGATGGGAAATCAGAGACACTGACTTGAGTAAAGAGTTATGGAACATAGAACAATTAGCTTTTTTTCAAGCATTTTAATGCAGAATCAAATAAATTTACTGGTTTTCTAAAATGGGTCAGATTTGAGTATCATCTGAATGGAGATGGTAATATCAAATTTCTTTATATTTTGAGAAATAGTAATGTAAAAGAGCAACATGATAATGGTTTGTAAAGCTGAACTCCCACAATATTCACATGCTTTGATTTTCTGAATTTAATCAACTTGACTTGTAGTGGAGATCTGAAACTGCTTTATATCCAGATCTTCAAAGCTATTTGGAGGCTAGACTCGATCTCTCGATGGCCCTTTACCAGACCTGACCTTACCGAACCAAGGAAGTGACCGGCTAACTAATCGAGATCCCCCGCCCTGAAATGCCAACAACAACTATTAAGCCCTCCCACCCGGCGGAAGGCCCCGTGCACTATAGATGGGTGGGGTTGGGGGCCTGCCTCTATGTCCATATCCATGAAGTATGGGAGGAAACTAAATAACCTACGGCTGCCCCGCCGGCCCTAGCAAGTGATGCCCCCACAAGTTTATATTGTTTCACCTTTCCACCCATCCTGCCATTGAATTGTGCTAGAAGATGTGATTTCCACTGTTCTCGGCGGCCCCTTAGAATAGTAGGGCAAGGATCTCTGAATCTGGAACTTCGACAGCCCAGCACCACACAAAGTTTTTCCGGGGGTGAGGATAGGTCACCCATCAGGTGAGCCGACTTTCCATTCCTCCCACCCCCCTGGCTAAGAATAGTAGGGCCCTTACAACCCCCTAGAGACTCCCAGGGATGCGACCCCGAGTCGACATGCTACCACCGTCACCGAGGAAGCCTCGGATGATCAGGTGGACAGACCTACTATACAGGCTAGGAGCTTTCTTCCCACCGGATACCAGCATTACTTTCCCTCCATCCTTCACCGGAGCCATAACCATTGGTTTACTTTTACAAACCATTGTCAACATCCCTTATGCATATCGATTCCCAAAATCTGGTTCCTTAAAGTACAAAGAAACTTGCTACCCACATCTGCCCCATTTAAAAAAAAAAAAAAAACAGTAGATTTTTGGTTCTGCACAAGAATGCTTTGGAAAAAAAACTAATTATCGTACTTCCGTTTACTATTTGACCCAAATGAACATCTCTGTTTTCCCTCTCCGTTCTACAGATCTATAAATCAAAACATAAAGGCATCAAATTACCCAATAAGTCGTTTCGTTCGAATCATGATATCTTTCCATCGTGAGCCACTGCATCTCCACTCCTCATTCAATATCTTGTTCAACCGTAGCCACTGATTCTCTCCTGGACTTCATCATCTCTCTGTGAGGTGGGTCTAACAAATCCCTCCGGTTATAAAGAATTAAACTTGCATTGCAAGAAAATTTAGGGTTATTCTGGAAACGTCGGTTGTTAAATTTTTTTGGGAGCCCTACATTATTTTCAACCAAAATTTGACTTTCTCTTGCGAATTTGGCTCTGGACGGTTCGGAGTGTTTTATTCTTTACTAAGCACCTATCTTCATCTGACAAAATGGTGAGAATTTAGGAGCGTATATTTAATGGATGTCCAACCAGAGTTGGTGTTGTCACAATGGCAGCCTGGGATGGGAAAAACGGAGAAACTCGCAGGTTTCCAAAGTTCAGTTAATTTCGATTTTACTTTTTTTTTTCGTTTTGTTCGAGTTACGCGTCTTCACCGCTTTACAAATTAGAACATGATCCCATCTTATGCATAACAAATAATGTAAGATCTATTTTAATATTTAATTTTAAAATTTGTAAAATATTTTATTGATTTAAATATTTAATTTTTAAATTTGTAAAATATCTTATTATTCAAAATTAATTTTAATATTTGATCTTATATTGTATGTCTGGAACATTTTCAAAATAAATTTTAACACTTATGATGTCACAGCCTACTTTCAGGAAGACATTGCTTATGATGTCAGAGCCTACTTTTAGGAAGACATTGCTTATGATTTCAAAGCCTACTTTCAGGAAGACATTGCTTATGATATTAGAGCAGCTTACTTTCAAGAAGACATTGCTTATGATGTTAGAGCAGGTTACTTTCAAGAAGACATTGCTTATGATGTTAGAGCAGCTTACTTTCAAGAAGACATTGCTTATGATGTTAGAGCAGGTTACTTTCAAGAAGACATTGCTTATGATGTTAGAGCAGCTTACTTTCAAGAAGACATTGCTTATGATGTCAGAGCCTAACATCTTATGATGTTAGAGCCTACTTTCAAGAAGACATTGCTTATGATGTCAGAGCCTAACATCTTATGATGTCAGAGCATGCTTTTAGGAAGACATCGCTTATGATGTTAGAACTTGCACTCAACTAGACTTGATTCCTAGTGGACACACTAGGAAACACATTCCACTTCACGTGCTGAAACCAAGGGCCCATTGACTAAATTAATTTTAACATTTAAACTTAGAATGCATGTGTGGACTCTCTAATTATTTAATTTTGTGGACTTCCTTATTATTCAAAACTCATTTAAACATTTAATCTTAGGATGGACATGTCATTATTTAATATTATGGCTTATCTAATAATTTAAAGTAAATTTTAACACTTGATATTAGAATGCACTCATGGACTATCTCATTATTACTACTTGCCTTTGGCTAGTATTATTGCAATCACTTTTTTATTAACTAGTGACTAAAAAAATTTTGTGGACCAATTAAAATCTATTATTTTTTTATATTTAATTATTAAATTAATTTTTTTGTAGTCTATATGTCTATTTTTTAAGGTTTAAAATTGACAACACTAATTTGTGCCTATTTGATTGGCGAAAACAAGAAGATCCTAAGTGATTTCATGCATTCACTACCAATGTAGTTTGTTAGACCATTACGGTGGGTGTGAAGTTTAGGGAATAAATATAATTCACAATGGGAAAGTTATCTTAATTTCTAGTTTGATAGGTCTCACATGCATTGAAGTGGACATAAATTTGCATTTGTATTATGTTACATAATTTACTATTATTTAACAAAAAATATTAAATTAGACAACTTTATTATTTAATATGAAAATTATAATTTATTATAGTTCAACACTTTTTTCTTTTAAACATAAAAATATTGATATGTAAAACATACAATAAAAACAGTTCAAAATAAATAGCATATAATTAATATAAATATAATTTTATCAAAATACTAAATTAAATATTACATATTATTATTTACTAGGGAAAAATGGAGGGAAAAAAGGAAGAAGAACATGTGAATCAACAAAAGGCAGAAAAACATACGAATTTGTGAAAGATAGAAGATTTGCGAAAGATAGAAGATGAAGGTTGTGCAACTGAATGGAAGGATGAAGAGGTTTCTTAAAGATTTGACAATCATTTGTAGGTTTCTTGGGCTAAAAAAAAAATAAAGCAAAAATAAGGGTTTAGATTGAAAGTTCCTAGAAGATAGAACTGATCACCAAATTTATTCCAAATGGATTCTTTATTGTTATTTTTTCTAATAAAGAAGAATGGGAGAAGGTTTTGGAAGGAGGACTAAGGTCGGTGGACAATTACGTATTGTATATGAAGAAGTGGTTCCATAATTTTAACCCACTCACTCTAGATCCATATGACTCCACAGTATGGATTCAATTGTATGATTTTCCTATAGAATATAGGTATAAAGAATGTCTAGAAAAGGTCAACAGATCATTGGGGACATTAATAAACATTTATGCAAACTTGGCTAATGATGATTCATTCCTCTATGAAAGGATCAAGGTGGTAGCAATAAGGCGAATACCAAGTGATGATAGGTTTTGTATAGATGATAGACACTGGATTCAAAAATTGAAAATTAAAAAGGAATTTTTTTTGTCTATGAAATGGATTCCTAAAAACACAAACCTTGTGGAATATTTGGGAGCAAATGTAGGAAAGGAAAGAGTCATTCAGAACAAAAAGACAAAGTTGATACAAATGGGTTTGTGTGGAATTGAAAAAGTTGACGACACTAATGGGAGTAGAAGACATGAAAAAAGATGCCTCATAGGAGATTAAAAGATAAAACTATTTATCAGGAGAAAACCAATATAGATTTACAAGAAGGAAAGGATAATGTTAGTGACAGAGAATGAGAAATAGATGAAGAAGGCACATAAAATAATGAGTTGGAAATTATGGATCCAAAATTTATAAGTCAAATGGCAATGCAATTGCCAAGAAAAGAAAATAAAGGTAGGGGAAGGAAAACGAATAAATAAAAAAAAGAGGATGAAATAGGAGAGAAAGGATTGGTGAACATCTAAGAAGTGTTGAAAAAATCCAACTTTGTGAAGGCCTCCCTTGGAAAGAAATGAGGCTCCTTACATGGAATGTGAGGTGCCTGTTGGCCCCTATCAAATGAAAATCAAGCATCATTTGGATAAAATTGTAATGGATATTTCGATGCTCCATGAAACCAAAATATGCTTAGAGAAAGGGCTCAAATTTGTTAGATATTGTCATAGATACAAATGGTCATTACTGAATGCACAAGGCAACTTTGAAGGCATGTGGATTTTATGGAATATAGATACAATGTTGGTAATTATGGATATGGGAGAAGATAACTAGAAGATGTGTAAGGTCAAGTGTCAACTTTCAATTGATGAATTCTTGTAGATTAATGTCTAACAACACACTAAAATAGAAGAAAGGTGTTGCTATGACAATCCATCCCATGTGATATTGAGGATTAAAAAAAAGATAAAATAATCCTTGGTGGGGACTTCAACACCATTTTACATTTATGTGAAAAATTGGATGATTTAATAAAGTGAATCAATCTATGATGTATTTTAGAATATTTATTGAAAATCTGAAAGTTTTCTATTCCATCCCGAAAAATAGATCTTACACATGAAGAAATAGAAGAGAAGGGGTCACCAACATATTAGAAAGGATGGATAGGTTTTAATGAAAGGTAGTTGGTTAAAAGGTGATATTGCATGGGTTGCATCTATCCTTCTATTATCAATCTTGAACCATTATCTGATGCGGATAGAACTAAAAGATAGAAAAAAACCAAAGAAAAGATATTTTAAATTTGAAAATATTTGGTTGTGGGATACTACATTGAAGGCAAGACTTGAGAATTGGTGGAAGGAAAGAAAAACTTTTCAAAGAATAGTTAGCTTTCATTTCTTCAAAATATTAGGGGTCATTAAAAATAAATTGAAACAATGGAGTTGTGAATGCTTCAAAAATATATTCCAAGAAAAAGAATTGGTAGAGAAGGAAATGGAAGAGTTGAATGAGAAAGTAATATAAAATGATATGTTTCCAGATGATTTCTTTAAAGAGAAAGAGATTAAGGGAATACATGTGGAGTTATAAACCATAGAGTAAGTATATTAGAGAAACAAAGCTCAAGAGAATTGTCTCTGGCTCTCTATTGGTGATAAAAATATAAAGGTTTTTCATGCATTAGTTAGAGCTAGGAGGGAAAGGAATACAATAAAAGATATCAAACTCTCCAATAGTGAGTGCAATATTGATTTTATAGAATGAAGAGGAAGCTATTAGTTTATTCCAACCATTATTAGACAACAAATACAATGAGATCCTCAATTAGAATAAGAACATCTTCCCAGTTATACCAAAGTGTGTAAGTGAAGCCGATAATAAGATGCTGATCAGAAAGTTCACAATGGATGAAATTAAAGTAGCAATGCTTCAATTACACACAAAAAAATTCTTGGACCGAATGGCATGCCTAAATATTTTTACCACACCTAATGGGAATTTATTGGATAGGATGTGTGAAAATTCATAGAGGATTTAGGAAAGGAATTTTGTTTTTGATATTAATAAGACCCTGATAGCCTCATTGATAAGAAAAAAAATTACCTCGATGGTAGATTATCCCACACTTTCTCTCTAGAATAGTATCTATAACATAATATCTAACAAAATGGCTAACTAATTGAAGAATGTGATTGGGAAAATGATTTCTAAAGAACATGATACACCTTTACTATCGGTAGGGAGATTATAAATATCATCCTATTGGTTGTTGAGACAATTCATACAATATCTATAGACAAAATCAAAGTTATGTTGAATAAATTAGATATCAGTAAAGCCTATGATAGGGTGTAATGGAAAATTCTATTGAAAGTTCAAGAATAGTTTAACTTTTATTTAAAATGGACCATTTTAATTAAGATACACATCTCTACTCCTTGTTTATTTCTCTTGGTGAATGGCTCTATGTGTGATTTCTTTGTGTCTTTGAATGGATTGAGACAAGGTGACCCAATTATTGGAAACAAAGTTGTTGCACCAATAGATCAACTAATTAATGCTTGATACAATCGTGAGACTTATTGAATCCATAGGAGGAAGGTAAGACATATAAAAAAACCTAAGTTCTACACTACACAACATAAGGAGACCAAGTGAGCACACCTTGCAACGATTCCCCCTAGCACAAATGAGGGGTTTCTACCCATGACCTAGGCTTTGATACAAAAATAGAACCAAATGCAGTGATCATTGATTCTACATATTCAAACCATATGCTTGGTGACAAATATAGGTTTATTAATCTCAAGAGATATGATGATGGATCAATGAAACTTGTTGAAGAAGATGGTACAACTATTTGAGATATTGAAAGTGTTTCTATTGATGGTAAGCATAAAACTGATGATGTTTATTATGTTAAAGAATTAAGACATAGTCTATTAAGTATTAGTTAGATGTATAGAAAAGCCTATGAAATTTTGCTCAATAGTACTCGATGTGTGATAAGAATATAAAAGACTGGTAAAAAGGTTGCAAAAGGGGTTATAACAAGTGGCATTAGAGTCTAGATCATGGGTTCAAACCCCTCACTTATGCTTCACAACACAAGGAGACCAAGGGTACACACCTTGGAACACCAATTTTCCCATTCTTGTTTGTAATTTTGATTGAAGTGATGGGAAGGTTCATTGGCAAACTGTAGGAAGGTAGACTTTGGAAAGGTATCTTGATGGTTAGAGGTATTGGGCCAGTTATGCATGCTCAATTCACAAATGACATTGTCCTCTTTGGTGAGGCCTTTATCCATGAAGCAAAGATGATTCCAGAAACCTTAGATATTTAATCCAAGGTATCGGGCCAGTTTAAACAAGGACAAGACCAAAGCATTTTTATTCAATGTAAAGAAGGTTTTGTAGAATAGATAGCCAAATTTTCGGATGTAAAATTGTGATTCTTCCTATCAAACCCTTGAGTGGTCCATTATTTATAGGCATCGACAAAATAGTTTACTAGGAAGAATTGATTAGCAATTACCAAAATAAAATATGCAATTGCAAGAAGAAATGGCTATCATTGGCTGGTAAGATTATGATGTTTAAAGTGGTGTTTTTAGTTATTCTCATATATATAATATCATGATTTAGACTTACAAACAAAATAATCTCTGTATTAGTGGCTTTATTGAAAATTTTTTTGTTAAAAGGTGCTAAGAAAATAAAGATAACCCCATTGATCAAATGGGACATGATTTGTTTCTTGAAATTTGAACAAGGTGCTAGATTAAAATGGCCTAGTTGGAAAAGAACTACTTTAGGGACCAAGGTTGTATGAAAAATGTATAATAACTATGAAAATTGTGGTGTTGATTATGCAGAAGAATTATCTTGACTATGCAGATTCAAAAGAAATTTTGAGAATAGCCAATAATGGTGGTGGCTCTATAGTTTAGCGATTCATATGAGAAAGTAGGAAGTTTATTGTAGATCATGTGACTTGGAAGATATGGAGAGGGACTAAGGCTAAATTTTTGTATGACTACTGGAATGGATAAATTCCTCTTGATAGGTCCTTGAATGAACCAAATTGGATTGAAGAGGTAGTAAGGGAAAATGAAAAATTTATTGTAGACTTGTGTTTGAAATGTAAGATGGTTTTTTATAGGATTGTGATTGGGATATGTTGTATAGGATAATCATTCTAGAGAAAGAAAGAGTTCCATTGAAGGTTTTTCTAAGGAAAAGGAAGATATCACCCAGTTCTCATAATAAGATAGAATTATATGAAGTGCATCAAAATATAGAGATTACTCAATCTGACTTGGATAAGAACTTCAATCAATACAAATGGAGAATATGAAATGTCCTACCATCCCATGTTGGAAAAATTGTGTATTACACACGGATGGTTTTTTTATTTGGACAACCTTACATGGGAAAATTTTGATAGGTTACAGATTAATGTTTATTGGCATTGAGGCTCCGAGATGTTTCCCCCTTTTCTAGATGGACTACAAAAGAATAACCACCTTTTTATAGGACTCTCTTATTCAAAAAATGTTTGTCTTGGATAGAGAGGTAGAAATTTTCCCATCAAACAACCCTATTGAGGTTTCTTTTAATCTAGCATATAAAGAGAAAAAATTGGATGTGGGGTGATATCTAGATTGTTGCCCCATCTATGGTATAATGGAAGGTATAGAAAGAAAGGAATAGGATAATTTATAGTGACAAGTTAATGAAGATGGAAGAAGTAATAAGGAAACTTGAAAATGTTATATGTTAGGTAGTTAACACTTTAGTAAAAAATAAGAAGATAAAGTTCTATTTAGCATGGGACAATAAAATTCAAAAAAATTTGGATAGACTAAAGGCACAACAAAAAAACAGATCAAGTAAGCTAAAGGTAAGAAATTAATTTTGACAGTGTATTAAGACATTGAAAAAAAATATTGGTCCTACAACAAATAATAAAGTTGAACATGATGCCTTCTTACGAGGCTTAAGTCTCCATTTGGATCTTTTTATTATAGAGCTAGATGTGGAAGGGTAATCTCAATTAAACATTAATGTTGTATGTAATAGTCACATTCATAATTGGAAATTAAAATATCAAGTGACATAGTTTAAATAATATATTAAAAAAATGCAAAAGATTCATATCTCTCATATATATCAGGAATTGAGTAAAGTGGCCAACTTTTTTGGAAAATAAAGGGGCTCAGTTGGAAAATTGAGATTATGTAATTGGGGATGTGGAGATTTGGTTGGGGCTAAGTATGACTTTAGATGAAGACTTAAGAATCATGGTCATCCTTCTTTAGGTAGGCTTGGGTAAGATTATTGATAAGATGTAATAGGGCAAAGATAATCTCTACTACCCATATATGGAATCGTCATGAAGATAATGTAATATATAGTCGGAAGAATTTCATGGAAGGAGGGGAAATAAAATAATATTGCAATGTTGATTGTCAACCGCATCTCATTTCAAATGCACAAGTGATGGTGAAGGTAATAGAGAGAATGTTGAATCTATTGGGAATAGACTTACTTGACACAAGATCGGATTGGCACATAGTGAAAAATTTGATTAAAATCATGTGGGGCCTTCCTTGACTAGAGATCAATGGGAACTAGTTGTCTAAGGAAAGGAAAAAACATGGAATAAATCTTGGATGATGTACGCAAGAATCAAAATATAGTAGTAGAATTGGAATCATAAGGAAGAGGTGCCTCTGACTAGGATGAATGTGTTAGGTCTCAAAGACAACTGAGAGGGGGGGAGGGGTGGTGAATAATTTGTCCAGTAAATTCAACCACAATTAACTTAACCAAAACTTAATGCTTAATACCGGTAAACCAAACTTTATGCCGATAGATAGTCTTAATAGTTAATTGCAATACCGATAAAGATTAATGCATGAAACAGAAGGAAAACAACATCCACAACACATAACATCAATATTTGTACGTGGAAACCCTATAAGGGGAAAAACCACAGTGGGAAGCCTTACCCACAATCAAATGGTACTACTGTAGATAGTATGTGTTTATAATATAGATTCTGCACATGGAGAAAGGCCAGCTGCCTAGAGCTCACTGCTCAATCAAAAAAATGAGAGTCACACTAACTAAAATTGGATGGTTAAATCCAATGATAATGTAATGCACAAAATAGCATCTCCATATGCTGGATTCAGTACCAGTGTAGTTCTAATTGCCTTCACAAAACCCTTCTTCAACCTTCAAATGATGTTTGCATGTATAGCTCTGCTTATTTTCACATATACTCTATTACAAAAAAGTTTCCCAATCGCATATCGATCTTACAAATAAGATCTTACATATATACCATAACCTAAAACTAATTGAATAGGTCGGGTCAGTAAAATATATTACAATAAAATCAATTACAAAAAAATCAATATCTGATGCATGATGTCGGATCAATGCATTTACAATAATAATAAATCATCTCCATAACATGTCGTGCTAATCTGGAATAGATAATTCTGTCGGTGGTTATTGTAGACCTATTTACCTATAACAACAAATATGTAAACCCAAATAAACAATTAACCAAATTGCTAAAACCAAGTGATCGAATAATGTCTTCGACATAACCAAGTCATTTCCAAGTCATTCCAAGTGTCGATGAACAATATAATTTGTCAGTGAACCAAATACCAGTGTTTTGTATAAGTCTTTGTCTTACTGGTGAAGATAACCAAAATCTCGAAGTGCTGATAAGTGTTGACAAGCGATGACAAGTGTTGACATCAATGACAAAACCATATCAACATATTCAAAATAGCAACAATCTCCCCCTTTGGCATTGATGGAACCACGAGATGGAAAAACCATCAAAGTGCCAAAATAGAAATGCCAAAAACCAAAAACCAATCTCCCAAAGAGATCATTAACCAGGAATAAAAAATACATAATATCTCTTCCCAAAGGATAAAGTCTCTCCCCCTGGGAATAATATGTGTTATGCATGTGTTTTTCCATATCAATCTCTCCCCCTTTGACATAAAATACCAAAGCAATACAAAACCAAGTACAAAATACCAATTTATTCAATATACCAACTACTCCCCCTAAGAAGTAGTTGGTTGATGACAAACATCAACTGTCTAAGTCACTACTGGTGGAGGTAGGACTCCAAGTTGCTCTCTGAGATACTCAAATGTTTCCTTAGGCAAAGGCTTTGTAAAAATATCTGCAATTTGCTCTTTAGTATTGACATAAACCAATTTCACTTCTTTTGCTTCAACATTCTCCTTCAGAAAGTTCAGTTTGATAGAAACATGTTTAGTTTTAGAGTGAAGTACCGAGTTCTTTGATATATCAATTGTTGTTGTATTGTCACAGTAAATAGTGATAGGTTCTTTGCAATTCACCTTTATGTCCTTCAACATTTGCTTGATCCATAATACCTGTGTATAGTTGGTTGTTGCTGCAACATATTGTGATTCTGCTGTTGATAAATTTGTACAACTCTGTTTCTTGCTCAACCATGAAATTAGTCTGTTGCCAAGAAAAAATGTGCCGCCAGTGGTGCCTTTTCTATCATCCACATCTCCTACCCAATTAGCATCTGTGTATGCATATAAGTCAAAATTTTCATCTCTAGGATACCATAAACCAAGATTTATAGTGCCTCGTAGGTATCAAAAAATCCTTTTTACTGTTGAGTCATGATTTTCTTTAGGATGACTCTGAAATCTTGAAACAATACATACTAAATTCATAATATCAGGTCATGCTTGTGTCAAATAGAGTAAACTTTCTATCATAGATATGTATCTAGTTGGATTAACAGGTGTAGATTCATCCTTCAAAGATAATTTTTCATTTGTAGTCATAGGTGTGCTTACCGATTTACAATTCTCCATGCCAAATTTCTTTAGTAATTCCTTCAAGTACTTAGATTGACATAGGAATATACCTTTATCAGTCTATGAAATTTGCAATCCTAAAAATAATTTAATCTCTCCAATCATAGATATTTCAAATTCTTGCTGCATTTTGTTAGAAAAATCTTTACACAAACCATCTTCTCCTCCAAAGATTATGTCATCAACAAAAACTTCAATAACCAAGATGTCATCATTAGTCACTTTGTAGTATAGATTTCTATCAGAATTGCCTTTTGTGTAACCAAGTTTCAAAAGATATTTATCCAATCTTGCATACCAAGCTCTAGGCGCTTGTTTCAATCTATATAAAGCTTTCCTTAACCTGCAAACCATATCTTTGTTATCTGACAAAGAAAATCCATGAGTTTGCTCAATGTAAACTTCTTCTTCAAGATCTCGATTCAAAAATGCGCATTTAACATCCATTTGATATACTTTATAGTTCTTGTGTGCTGCAAAAGCCAATAAAACTCTTACTAACTCAATTCTAGCTACCGGTGCAAAGGTTTCATTGTAATCAATTCTTTCTTTCTGATAATATCCCTTACACACCAGTTGTGCTTTCTTTCTGATTACCATGCCATCTTCATTAATTTTATTTCTAAAAACCCATTTAGTTCCAATTACATTTTTGTCCTTAGGCTAGGAAACTAATGACCAAGTGTTGTTCCTTTCAATTTGTTCCAATTCATCTTCCATTGCTTTAATCCAATATTTATCTTCACATGCCTCATTTATTGATGTAGGTTCAATTCGAGAAATAAGACACACCTCTTCATTTGCCAGTCTTCCTCTAGTCATAACTCCTTGAAATTTGTTTCCAATTATCTGATCTTCAAAATGATTCAATCTTACATACAGGGGTGTTTTTTCTTGTTGTTGTTCTTCAGTGACTATTGAATCTCCAGATGATGCTGGTGTAACTGGATCATCATTCTGTACTGGTGTATTCATAATAGGTTCATTTGTGATTATCTCAATTGCTAGTTCAGAGTTTGTGTACCTTGAATTTCCTCTAAACTGTTTATCAATCTTCACATTTGCAATCTCAACAATTTTCTGCAATCTTTTGTTAAAACATATATATACCTTGCTCTTAGCTAAATAACCAATAAATATTCCTTCATCACTTCTAGGATCAAATTTGCCAATATACTCATCTCTTCTAATATAACACTTACTTCCAAATATTCTAAAATATTTAAGAGTAGGAGTATTACCAAACCATAGTTCATGTGGGGTCTTACCGGTTTCTCCTCTAATGTAAACTCTATTGAATGTATAAATAGCTATATTGACCGCTTCTCTAAAGTATATATGAGGTAGATTTGCTTCTGATATCATACTTGTGGCTGCATCCAAGATAGTTTTGTTTTTCCTTTCCACAACTCCATTCTGTTGGGATGTTCGGGGTGCTGACAATTGTCTTTGGATCCCATTCACTTCACATAATGCATTAAATTCCTTAGATGTGATTTCACCTCCTTTATTTTATCTCAAACATTTAATTTTCTTACCGGTTTCATTTTCTACCATTACCTTGAATAGCTTGAATTTCCCAAATGCTTCAGATTTTTCTCTAAGAAAAGTAACCCAGCACATTCTAGAATAGTCATCAATGATTAGCATAAAATATCTATCTCCTTGTATACTTCTATTTCTTGTTGGACCACATCAATCAATTTTAATTAAATCAAGAACATTGTTAGACTTCTAGTTCTCTGGAATACTTTTAAAAGATGCTCTAACTTTCTTTCCAAATTGACATTCCTTACATACCGGATTGTGAGGTTTAACAATCTTAGGTAAATCACTAACTTCCTTAGTAGTATTGGATTTTACAATGCAATCAAAATTTACATGACAAAGTCTTTTATGCCATAACCAACTTTCATCAATATGTGCAATCAAACATGCTTTCTCATTATTGTTCAACTGAAAGATATTACCTCTAGTCTGATTACTGGTTGCAATTTCCAAACCAGTTCTGTTTAAGATTTTGCATTTACCATTCTTGAATTGTAACTAAAATCCTTTCTCAACTAATTGACCAACACTCAAAAGATTATGCTTCAAACCTTCAACATAGTAAACATTATCAATATTGTTCTTACCATCAAAAGATATAGTGCCTTTTCCTTTGATAAAAGAAGCTTTATCATCTCCAAACCTTACTAGACCTCCATTGTAACCTTGAAAGGTTAAGAATTTACTCTTATCACCAGTCATATGATGTGAACATCTTGAATCAATAATCCATTCATCCTTATCTTCAACTTTAGCTGCCAGGGCCTACTCTACCGGTTGAACAGTAGGTGTTGGTTGATATTCTGTTATAGCAACAAAATCCCATCCATTGTCTGTTGGATCATCATTAGAATCATCAGTAACTCCTTCATCAGCATAATAACAAGATTTGTCTATATTCTTCTTAAACTTGTAATTTTGATAGTTAGGGTTAGGCTTATATGTTTTTTTATCTTCTTCTCTTAATCTTGCATGTCTATCAAGACATCTAGATTCCATATGAACAAACTTATTATAGTTAAAACATGTAATGGGTGCTTTACCTTCATACTTACTTCCAATTGGACCTTTAGGCATTTTCCTTGCAACTAGTGCTTCAAGTTCTTCAAGTTCTTCATTTTCTCTCTTGCTTTCTTCAAGTTCTCTTGCATAGAATGATTTCCAATCATATTTGTCAAATGATGATGATGCTACTAAATTTGATGATGATTCCTTAAAAGCTAGATCTATTTTGATAGTAGTAATAGGACCAAACTCCTCAATAGCTAAAGCTGAAAGTTTTCCAACCAAAGTGTGTCTAGATACAGATGCATTAGGCATTGTTCTTAATTCATTTATAGCAGTAACTTTCATTTTATATGTCAGTGGAAAATCTCTTAAAACTTTATAAACAATGTCATCTTCACTTAAGGTCCCTCCACAACATTGTATACCCAGAACAATTTCATTTACTCTTTCCATAAAAGCAGAAATTCTTTCATCTTATTCCATTTTCAAACTTTCATACCTGACCTGAAAGCATTCAAGTTTTGTAATTTTGACTGTGGAATATCCTTCATTCAATGTTTCTAGTTAGTCCCAAATTGCTTTATTAGTAGATCTATCTGACAATCCCATGACTTGCTGATCAGAAAATGTGCTCAAAAGTGCGTCTCTTGCTTTACAATCATTTTCCTCATCTTTCCCTAAGGTTGGTGGATTAGGCTGACCGGGAGTAGGAGCAGTATAGCCATTCTTTGTAACCTCCCATAATCCTTTCCAATGCAATTCAAGTGTCTCCATCCTGATATTCCATATGCCATAGCTAGTTCCATCAAGTTTCAAACTGTCCTTCCTGAAATAGTTGGTAGACATTGGATCTCCTTAAGTTGTTAAACTTCTGCAAAAAGAGGATCGAGCTCTGATATGAATTATTAGGTCCTGAAGACAACTGAGAGGGGGGGGGGGGGGTGAATCAGTTATCCAATAAATTCAACCAAAATTAACTTAACAAGAACTTAATGCTTAATATCGGTTTACCAAACTTTATGCCAGTAGATAGTCTTAACAGTTAATTGCAATACCGGTAAAGATCAATGCATGAAATAGAAGGACAACAACATGCACATCACATAACACTAATATTTGTACGTAGAAACCCTGTAAGGATAAAAACCATGGTGTGAAGCCTTACCCACAATCAAATGATACTACTAGAGATAGTCTGTGTTTACAATATGGATTTTGCACATGTTGAAAGGCCAGCTGCCTAGAGCACACTACTCAATCACAAAATGAGAGACACACTGACTACAATTGGATGGTTAAATCCAATGATAATGTACTACACAAAATATCATCTTCATATGTTGAATTCAGTACCAGTGTAGTTCTGACTACCTTCACAAAACCCTCCTTCAACCTTCAAATAATTTCTGTGTGTATAGCTCTTCTTATTTTTGCATATATTCTATTACAAATCTTTTTCCTAATCGCATATCGATCTTACAAATAAGATCTTACATATATACCATAACCTAAGACCAATTGAATAGGTTGGCTCACTAAAAGATATTACAATAAAATCAATTACAAACAAATCAATATCCGATGCATGATGTCGACTCAATGCATTTACAATAATAATAAATCATCTCCATAACATGCCATGCTGATCTGGAATAGATAAGTCTACCAGTGCTTATCCTAGACCTATTTGTCAGTAACAAAAAATATGTAAACCCGAATAAATAGTTAACCAAATCTCCAAAACCAAGTGATAGAATAATGTCTTCGACATAACCAAGTAGTTTCCAAGTCATTCCAAGTGTTGGTGAATAATATAATTTGTCGGTGAACCAAATACCAGTGTTTTGCATAAGTCTCTGTCTTGTTAGTGAACATAACCCAAATCTCTAAGTGTTGATAAGTGTTGAAAATCGATGACAAGTGTTGACATCAATGACAAAACCATATCAACATCTCAAAATTACCAATAGAATGGATGGTTATATAAAGGAGCCCAAGGCTAAAAAATGACCAACCTTAAGGTTAGAAATGATGGTAAAAATATCTGTATTTAAGTTTCAGTATGCCAAATCTCTCGTGGTCGATGAATCTCTTGAGGGCCAAGTTGCCTTTTTATAAAACCCAATTAGGAAGAGAGGGTGAGTATAATCCCCTCACTAGCCCCTCACAAGGTTCACATTGAGCATGCAATCCCACATTGCATGGTAGTTTACACACCGGCTACTCTTCACGTCACGTTATAATGTGACATGATACTATGTGTAGCATGGATATAGACCACATGATGATGTACTCATCATCTATATCCCACATTGCATCAAAGTGGCATAATACTATGGCAAACATGGCCATAGTCTGCATGGTGATGTACTTAGCTACATATTGCATCACATCATACCATGACATGATACTATTCCAAATATTTTCCTAGACCATATTGTGATGTACCTCACAAAGAAAGCATATGAAAGACAAACCTCACATAGAAACATATCTCTTAGGATACTTACTATAAGAAAGAGGTATACATGGCTAGGAACCACTCATATGCTAACCTACACATGAATAATCAAAGAAACCATGGGTGCCCCTTTACAAGCATGCAAGTATCTCCAAATCATTCTGCATCAATAATGAACACATAATATATATAAGGGACCCTCACGTATCAATGTACATGGCATTGTGCCCTCAAGCTTGGCTTACTACCATCAATAATACGACATCAACACCAACATTATGTCAAAACATCAGTGGTCTATGTTGTATCATATCTATCGTATCATTTCAAAACATGTATCAATACAAAATCTACCTCATCATGAGAAAATATCTTTCTACGTGATGGAAAACACACACACACATACATAAACCTCAATAATTACAAATTTGTAAATATATCTCATACCAATTGTTGATACCATACTCAGGAACTATGGGTATTAGGTCAACACATATTAACTACACAAATTGTCTCATCATAGGGGAACATAGTGAGTACATTTCTTGATCAACAAAATCTAAGGTTTCTTCATCTGCCACCATTATTCATACACAATTCCATCTTGATCAAGGAAATTTGTTGTTGCTACTACCCCTTCACATATGAACTTATCAATAACTCATGGGTTGGAACTTAGTACAATGACATACCATTGTAAATTGTAACCTTGTACAATTCACACCTCATTTTGGTGATCCTAGTTTATCATGTCCTATCCTAGCTTACGCATAGGTCTATTTTGGCTATTTTCACAAAAAAATTGATGTCACCCTGCTGTATGGATGAGTAGAACCCATCTTGGGACCGTACCCTCCTTTTTTCCACCTTGGTTCCCCTTAAATATGCCCCAATTTAACTAGGAATAGGAACTCAATTCATCCCCATAGGATTTTCATCCCCGTGCCTCAATTTGAATGTTGGAGGTTGGCCTCACTGGTCCAATCTGTTACATCATGATCTATATTAGGACGAAGATGATCAACTATCATTGGTCCCAAGTATTTTTTATGACCTTATAACAATAGATTCTTTGTATCATCATGATATAGAAAACATCCAATCTATTTGTCCTAGATATTCAGAGGACTAGGGTGAACCTCGTCGATCCTGATAATTGTACTTTAACTTTATGTCATAGGTTCTAATCTATTTCACCTTCAATCGATAGACATGGATTTTGGGTACCTAAGGCTTCTCTTTCTTTTGAAGAAACATTACCTATAGAGAAGACTATGTTATCACACCAGAGACTTGGCCACATTGGAGAAAAGGGTTTAAGAACCTTTTAAAATAAATAGCTTGTTGAAGGTTTGAATGATTGTAATCCTGACTTGGATTTCTATGAGTATTGTATTTATAGTAAATAAAACCACACTCAATTTAACTCAAGTTCTGATTTAACTTGTGGTGTTTTGGATCTTATTCATTCTGATGTGTTTGGTCCTGTAGATGTTCCTTCCATTGGAAAATCCACATATTACATTTCATTTATTAATTATTTTAGTAGAAGGGCTCAAGTATACTTTCTAAAGAGTAAATTTGAAGTTTTAATTCATTTTAAATAATTTAAAATAATGATTGAGTTGCAGACTGAAAAGAAAATTAAATGTTTGTGGATTGATAATAGCGGTGAATTTTGATCTAATAATTTTGATAAATTATGTAAAGACTATGAAATTAGTATATAGAAGACAACTCTATATTCTCCATAGTAGAATGAAGTTGTAGAAATAATGAACATGACAGTGATGGATAAGGCTAGGAGTATGGTGAGTGGTGTTGGTCTAGAACAAAATTTTTGGGTTGAGGCTATTGCCACCTGATTAATAGGTCTTCTATATCAACTCTTGTTTATAAAATGCTCTTATGGAAACATGGTTAGGTCAGAAGCCTTCCTTGAGACATCTTAGAGTTTTTTGTTGCGAGACATATGCATATACGCGAATAGAGTAGCACAAAAAGTTGGAGAAAATGACATTGAAATTTATCTACATTGGGTATAGTTATGGTGTGAAAGGATACAATCTTTGGGACCTCATTGAACAAAAGGTAATACATAGTAGAAGTGTTATTTTTAGAAAAATTGTCTCCTTTTGTTACATTGCAACCAGAACCGATTAAATAGGAAGATGTGATTCAATTCCCTTCTACACCTGAAAGAGTTGAATCGAGACCACTTGATAGGAACAAAGTTGAGGAGAGGTCATCTAGCTCTAAATCTTAAAAACAGGAGAAAGAACCTCAAACTCAGCTTATTTGAAGGCCTGCAAGACATAGACAACCACCTGAAAGTTTTTCACTTGATGATTGGAGATGTATTTTTATTTTTGAATACTAATGTAGATGAACCTAGATTTGTAGAAGAGGCATTAAATATGAATGATGTAGAATCCTAGAAGATTTATATGGAAGAAGAAATGATAGCTTTGAAAAAAATTGATACATGGGATCTTGTATCATTTCCTGAAGGACGAAAACTATTGGTTTAGATGGAGGAATTGAGAAGTATTTAGCAAGTTTGGATGCAAAAGGCTATTCTCAAGTTGAGGGTGTTTATTATGGTGAGATATTTTCTCCTACTACAAGAGTGACATCCATTAGATTTTTTCTTTCTATTCTTGTTGCTTATGATTTAGAGGTTGAGAAAATGAATGTGAAAAATACTTTTCTTCATGTTGCTTTGAAAGAAGATATTTATATGACACAACCAAAGAACCATGTGACTATAGGTAAAAGTAATTTGGTCTATAAATTAAAGAAATCTTTGTATGGCCACAGAAAATATCTTACTAGTACCATAAATTTGAGACGTGTGTTTAGTTTGAGATTTGAGCATTCTAAATTAGATCACTGTGTATATTATAAATCTGGTGGTGATTATTTCCTATTCATTGGATTCTATATTGGTATGATTTCATAATTAAAGTCTCAACTTGCTGCAAAATTTGAAATGAAGATCTTGGTGCAGTGAAATACATTGTTGGGATATAAATTAATAGAGATAAACTTAATAGAAAGCTATGGCTAGGCTAGTTTAAGCATGTGAATTCAATTTTAGGAAGGTTCAACTTGCAAGATTGTAATTCATTAGAGAAATACTCACCACCTTTACCAATCCTCAAAATATTTATTTTTCTTTCTTGTCTGCAATTTAACCATTGCTTTAAACTATTTAAATTGATTGAAAACTTTAGATTTACACTTTAGAAAGTATAGCCATGTGCGTATACTAACATAATTAATAAATGAAACATAATATATGGATTTCCCAATGGAAGGAACATCTACAATACCAAACACATCAGAATGAATAAGATCCAAAATACCATAACTTTTATGAGAACTCAAGTAAAATTTAATGCAATTTTGTTTTTCATAAATGCTATTCTCAGAAAAACAAAATTTAAGATTACATTATTCAAAACTTCAACTAGGTTTTCATTTTTCAAGGTCCCTAGAGCCTTTTCTCCACTATCACCAAGTCTATGGTATCATAACATAGTTTTCTTTGTAGGTACCTTTGCTTAAGAAGAAAGAGAACCCTTAGGTGCCCAAAAGCCATGTCCATTCGCTAAAGGTGAAACCCTAAAATCTTCTGAGAAAGTATCCATAGATTTACTTTAGGAGAAGTGCTATTACACTCAACTATGTATGTCTCTAGCTTATACAAAGTTCTAATACTAACACCTATAGCAATCACCATAGCACCCTTAATCATCTTACACCCTATAGTATAAAAGACTACCTCCAAACCCACATCTATATACTTGCTCACAAATAATAAATTTTATTTTCATCTAGGGATATTCAACACATCAATAAGCTTTTTTATTCTACCTTTAGGACTGATTCTAACTTTACCTCAACCATCAATATTTAAATTTGAATCCTCACCCAAGTATACGTTACCTCTATTAAATTCTTCATATTAAAAAAATCAATCTCTATTGGAATTCATATAAAAAGATGCACTTGAGTCAATTAACCATGCATCATTACCAGTATGAGTAGCCAAATCTACAATGAATGTGTCACCATTTTCCTTCTTAGACTCAGAATCAAAATGAAACTTCTTCTTTTTCTTCTTCTCTTCTTCTTTGTTTTCCTTATCGATGTGATCTTATTTACCGTAATTCTAGCAAATAAATTTGGACTTTCTAGGAGATTTTGACCTCCTTTTGGATTTGGACTTATTGTGCTTCTCATTCTTCTTGCCTTTTTCCTTAGGTCTTCCATGAATAGTTAGGGATTCCTTCAAACTAATGGATACCTTCCTTTAAATCCCTTCACCAAGTAGGGCACCCACCACATCTTTAGGCTTCAAAATAATAGAAGTACTATTGATAGACATAACAAGAGAATCACATGAATTAGGCAAATAACAAACAAACATTTGAATTTTCTCCTCTTCAACCATCTTAACAACAACAAATACAAATTGATCCACCAAAATATTAAATGCTTTCGGGTGGTCTATAACCTGTCCACCCTCTTCCATTATCAAGGAATACAATTTCTTCCACAAGAAAATATGATTCAATAAAAATTTTGCTTGATACATTTTACCAATCTTATTTCATAGCTTCTTTTTAGATTTTTCTTTGTGGGCAATTATCATAACTGAGTCTACAAAGCACAGTCTAATTAGACCCTTGACTTTGTGGTCCATAATATCATACTAAGCTTCCACACTATGATCTATGGGTCTTAAGACATTCACTTCAACAATATCCCAAAGATCTCAATCCATTAATAGATCTCCCATGTTTAGCTTCCACATCTCAAAATTACTATCATTATATTTATCTTGGTCTATTCTCCCTAAAAAAATTGCCATCTAAAAATTCCTATAACAAGATAAAAAGGTATCTTCTACAGAGGCTCCCACTCAAATCTAGATTAGTTCAAAAAACCCAACAACCCACAACTGAAATCAAATGTTATCAAGCTTTGATACCACTTGTAAGGAGGTTAAGTAGTGAACAACTTCCTAGACTAACCTTGAGAGGAGGGTAATGCAAATTTTTTTACAGATTGTCACAACAGGTACAAAAAATTAACAAAAGTAGACATAAATAAAATTCATATCACAACACAATGGTTTACATGGGGAAAACCCTTTTAGGATAGAAACCCCACCCTCCAAAAGAGGCTCAACATATTATTCAACAATCAATAACATATTATAATATTCTTGTGGAGAAATCTCTTCATAGGATTTTGTCATGCCCAAACTTTTTGGCACGAACGGAATAATTTATTTTTTAAAATACTTACTTAGTACGACTAACCTAATTAAAATAAAGCAATCTAGTTTGGTCTTAACTATGTTTTGAATGAATCAAACAATTAAATTAATTGGGCGATAAAATTATCTAAGTTATAAGTGAGCTATTATTTCTCCACAAGAGTTATCACTAATCTCCCATTAATAAATAATTAAACTCACTTAGCAATAATCACAACTAAATTAATAGGGACTATTAATGATCTCCTATAGTTCTTTAATTACTTAGGGCCTAAAATTAATTTACCCTAACTTTTGATTAAATAAATCTATTAAGTAAAATTTCCATTAAATAAAAGGTGTCTAATAAATTTTGAAATATAGGGGCCAACATGGCACTACATAAATCATTTTATTCTCCCAAGGGGTTTTAAACTCTTCTTACTAAACTGCTCCTACATTCATTTAATAATTAAGAGAGCATTACTTAATTTACAAATAACTATTTGATTCCAAATAATTGTAGAACTAAATTACATCTATATATAAGTGTGTTTATATATATATATATATATATATATATATATAAATTTATTCCTAAAAGAGAAGGGGGGGGGTTTTCCTTTTTTGTATTATAATAATATTCTCTAAGAAATCCTATAGGGTCACATGTTAACTCTAACCCCTTTATTTTATCACTCCCACACACACATATTTTTTTTTAAAAAACCATTAGTGTTTTGCCCTAACCCGAAATTAGGGTTAGGGCATGTGTGTGAAAAAATTTATTTTGTGTGTGTGTGTAATGCCCCTTTTTTTTTTGTGTGTGTGTGCAGGTGTGGGGATGCGGCGGCCATGGAAGATGGCGTTTATTTTTTTTCAATTCACAGCGGCGCGCAGGGCCGAACCGAAAGCTTTTTTTCGTGGTGGAGGAAGGGAGTGAGCCGAGCGAACGGGGCGAAAGGATGAAAGAAGGCAGAGGATGGCAGTCGGTGGGGGTTTCCCTCGGGTGCCACTGTGCATACCCACAGTGCGGCCGAGCGTCGTCCACTGTGGATAGACACAGTGGCAGTCCGGGAGCCTCCACCACTGTGGTTACCCACAGTGGCGGCACAGAGCTGTCCACTATGAGTAATCACAGTGCGGGCACGGCCGCGCCGTCCCCTGTTTTCATAGGGGTTCGACCCTTTGGTGACATTAACTTTTTTTTTATTATTTTTTTTTTTGTATATTATTTTTTTTTAAATATGGTAAAAAAAACATTATATATATCTTTTTTTTTTGTTTGTTAGAAATTTTAACATGTAAATATTTGACTGCTTTTTTTTTTTTTACTTAATAAACAGATTATCAGAATAACTTTTAAGGAAATAAAATATTTAAAAATATATATATATATATATATATTTTGCTACTTTTTAAACTATAATCCATTTAGGCATTTCTTTTGAGTTTATTATTTAGTGAATCTATAAAATGCATACAAGATTTTCCTAATACTATTTGTAGTTTGTAAAATGGGGAAAATATATTTTTTCTAAAAACAAAGTTGAAGAAATATATATTGAATATTCTATTTTTTTTTTGTTTAAAAACAACATTCTGCAACTAACATCTACAGTGCATCCTAATAGCACTTAATATATATATTCTTTTTTTTTATAACAAAATAAACTAAAACTAAATGCTAACTTTTAAAAAAAAAGAAATAGACTACTATAATAAGATTTATTTCTGCTTTGAAAGGAAAAATAATGACAGTTTTATTTGCAGCAGCATTACTATAGCTAAATGAACATGTGGAAACAAAATTAATTTCATTTGCCAAATAAACATAAATGCAACAACATCATTTCCCCTTTTTTTTTTCATGCAGATTTAAATACAAACTAATACATTTCTTCTTTCTTTTTTTTTAAAAAACTGACCAAAGTAGGAAAAATATATATTTCTTTAGCAAATGTAAATAAAAAGTGAATATGAATACAAATGGGTTTGAAAACCCAACAATATTTTCCTTTCCATGGTAATATGAATAAAATAATACATTTCTTTTCTTTTGGAAAATAAATACAACAATGGCTCTCTTTTTCTTTACAAACTTCAATAGTAAATACATTTGTCTTTTAAACTTTTCTGCAACATAAAAAAGAAACAAAACTCTTTATTCTTTCCTTTCCCATCCCAAGCAACTTGCAATAAAAACACAACTTTGACCATGGAGAGCTCACCTCCCAGCCTAGGCTTACTAGAAGCCACCCCCGAGCTTGGAGAACCAAGCACTAGACGTGTTACAAACAAGCAAACAACACAACAAATAAGGCAAACACTCAACATTCATCTTCCCATCCCAAGCTACACTTTCACCACATCTTGTGATGATCTTTCCACGAGTGGAAGTGGACCAAGTACCATTGGGGAGATTGCAAGCCAAAATTACTACTCAAGCCACCTCATGGCAATACAAAATACAACAAAAGATACATCTCCACACCTTATGCCCCCCAAAGGCACCAAGGCCATATTTTCTCCCCTTATGACCCCCAAATGCATACACAAGGCTATGCAGCAAGGGTCACAAAGGACACCCTTGAGATCACTCTCCATAAGGAGAGCCTCTCACCCAAGGCTGTCATACTTCTTCCACCCCAAGACCATCCTACTCTCCCAAGAGTAGGAGGTCTTGGACACTCCCAAAACAAGAACACATAAACAAAAACATAGGAATGAAAACTTACATTTTTCTCCTACAACAATTTACATATACACATCTCATTCAACAAGCATTTCTTTCTTTCAAAAACAACATAAACAACATAAGCAAAGGAGAATAAAACCAACCTCAAACTACCAATAGGTATGTTAGACTTAGTTGGGGATGAGCTGCCCAAATCCACACAAACTTTCCACCAATCTCTTTCAAAAACTCTATTCTACAACTAATTTTCAAAACAAGTGCATAATCTCCAACAATGGAGAATGGGTGATTACTCACTAAGTCCCTAATCCTTGCCTAAGAAGGCCTCTCACACACTTCCCAACCCCTTGGGTGAGGTGAGAGTTCCCATTGGTTTCTCTTCCCAAACTCTTACACATTACTAGAACTGGAAAGGGAAAAGGTGAAAGAGGATGGGGAAGAGAGTTTGACATCAAAAGGGAAGGTTGTCTATCCTAGGAGGAACCTTCTAAGTTGAATTTTCGCTCACCTTGGAAAAACCACTTTTTGAGGTGACTAAAGAGTCACATGGGAGTAGTCACATGTTTCAAAATACCCCTAACCCATAGGTATACCCTTTGGACCTTTGGAAAAGCCCTAAAAATGACCCTAGGAGTCCATTTAACCCCTTAGAAACCCAACTGAAGTTAACCTACGGGTCAAACTTGAGTTGACCACTCCCAAGACTCCCTACCCAAGGCAAATTTGGGACCACACTCATGTGTTTGAATGGTTTTGGTAGAAGCAAAACTCCCTCCAAGAGACAAGTCAAAATCAATGACACTAATCATCACATGTGTAAAGTGACACAATAAAATACAATATAAAAATCACACATGGAATTTGTCTCTTGTAGGTTTACACAATTAAAAAAAATCAAATTAACACACATACATAATTTAATTCACAAATAAAATACATTACAAACGGGGTGTTGTCTCTCCAAATAGACAACCCCTGGCTTAACAAACGTACATTGGTCTAGGTTTGGTTCTCCATATAAATTCCATGGTCACATGGATAATTTTCCTAT